>NC_091340.1:3929470-3936970 GCF_038502225.1 Cherax quadricarinatus | reverse complement strand
TCCGTTTACTCTCGTTCACCTCCACTTCATCCCAAACCACAAATCTTCCCTCAAGATGCTCTCAGCCTTATACTTGTCCAGAAAATTTTATTCTAGTAATACTGATATTTTGTTTCAAGTTATCAATCCAAAGAAAATACGTCATCACCTGTGTGGGTCATTGATGACCCACTCTCATCTTTCCACATATACAGGCATTGCGCCCCCCATCTCCAGAACTTCCATCTTGCTAATCAGTTTTCATAAATAATGTCATACCTGTGACCGGTTTCGAGAATCTCTCTCTCTCTCTCAAAAGCTTTGCTTGAGGTTAAACTCGATCGCCCGCCGCGCCAACCAGGTTGTTGGATCCAAAAGAGCGCAGGGTTACTTTTAACCAATTGGTGCAGTTTCCTCCTGAAATCCTTTACCTTCGTTCTGGGAATATCTCATATCTGCTGAACACTAATGCTGACACGCACTGTTCTTTGTGCCTACGACACCCCAACTCTTCAGTAATCCCATTAACAAAGACATCTAAAATCTACTTTAACATGCTGGATATTCAAGATATTCTCAATACCTCTAATACTTTACCAACCTTTAACTTGACTACTTCACTAAATTCCACCCATCCCATATGTATATACCAGTGAAAGTTATCCTACTTTATCAGTCCACCTCCAGTAGGGCCCAACCAAAAACACCGACGTTACTGAATTCTTAACAAACGTTTGCTGCGGCCAATGGCAAAGTAACTTTACCCAGATTGCTCTTACAAGACTATAAAGTAGGTGAGGAATTAAGTACAAGATATAAAGGAAATATTGAAAAAAAAAACACGGAAAATTACCAGTGCGCAATAAGAGTAAAACCCAATGGGACCTAAAAATCATTGAAACTACGAGGAAAGAAATGAAGTTAAAAAATGACAAGAAGAAAAATTGGAATTAACACAACATCACCATGGGCACTGAGGGAAGAAACAGAAATAATGAACGGTCGGATAACAAAACTGCAAATTATTTTAAGAAGGAAAACTGGCAGACATCTAGAACAAGGCAAACATATAGTCGTCATATCCAAAGAGACAGAGGGCGCCCTACCTGGAGTGTGTTCCGAGTCAAGCCTCCCCCTATATGGTCTGATCAACCAGGCTATTAGTGCTAGCCATATGAACTCCAACGTATGCGCTACTTCCTGACTGATCACAAGTTAACTACAGGCAAAATTCACTGATATATTATCAGAAGTTCTGGAAAAGACTGGCGGAACGACTAAAGTGGGAAAGATGGAAAGAATATCATCATGATCCAGACAAGCACCAGACGAGCCTGACCTAGGGCCGGGCTCCGGGAATTGGAAACTTTCTAAGACCTTCAAAGACTCCAAAGAAAAGAAAGATTCGTCTTTTTAACAAACCTATTTCTACGACCTAGTTAAATAAGATAATGGTATGCAATCCAGACAAGTTGACAAGTCAGTTGATAAGTCATGTGTTCAACAGTTAGGTATCTTTAATTCGAAACGTTTCGCCTACGAAGTAGGCTCTTCAGTCGAGTACAGAAGAGACAACCAGTGATGTAAATACTGATTACATCGTCTGTACATCTCTACTGCTTCTGTTGCCGCCTCCGCATTCGACTGAAAAATCTACTGTGTAGGCGAAACGTTTCGGAACACGACCTAGTTAAGGAAATACAAAAACGGAAGGATTAGGAAGACAGTCCTTCATGATTTCAGACAAGTTGAAGACAGTATCCCACGAGATGCGAGTCCAGAAGCTGGACAAACAAGCAGTAGAAGAAAGCAGTAGATCAAACAGTATTTGACATACACGGGACAGTAATAGTTAAGAAGGGTCAGAATAGGCAAGAGTAAAAAGTGGTGTACTACAAGGTTTGTTGATGGGACCTCTACTTTTCATTATATACGTATACGAGCTTTCTCATGGAATTATTTGCCCAGGCTTGCTGCTGATGCCAAGCTGATAAAGATAACAGAAGAGGGAGATACGGAAATTTACTGCAGAATAACTATACAGACTAGGTAAATGAATTTTGAAATTCAATCTGAATAAATGCAAGGTAATAAGAATCAGAAACAAATAGACCAAAATGAAATGTGAACAAAGGCGAGATAAACCAAACCATAACAGAAAAAAAAAAAACCTTTGTAATCATAATTGCGTCAAATATTCCCAGAGTACATTAAACTGGTTAACTCTGACAGCCTGTGACAGGTTGATCTTAAAAGTAGCAGTCACGAACCTAAAAGAATCTTGATATTTTTACAATACATGAACGTGTACAAAAGCAAAAAGAGTTCAGAGGTTTACAACACGACTCGTACGAGAGCTCAGTGGAATGAGAGAGCCTGAGACACGACGCAGAATCTGATGACCCTAAAAGTAAAGATACTTAGGGGAGATATCATCAGGACGTATAAAATGTTGAGAGAAAATGAGAGGATAACGACAGGATGTTCGAAGAGGAGAGGACCTGGTATTTTTCAGTTCACATTTCCAGAGTATATTCCAAGTGCTATGAGGCGTTCTCACTAATTTACATGTCTTTATAATTCTATGCATGGATATGACTGGGTTTAAACTCAGAAATCGGTAAAAATTTAACCATAAGAGTTAAAACACGGGACCAGCAGCTAAGACCCGACATCTGCGAACACGATTAGGTAGGTACTAATTATAATGCACCGGGCAACTTTCGCCATCCATGCAAGGGATGTCAAGTGAGGTTATTCCCTATGTCTACAATGACTTGAGCAGACAAGACAATTGTGCATCTTATCACTCCCACCATTGTTTCATCTTCCTTAGCTTTGTAAATGAGCTGCGCAAATAATAACTTGTGTCGTTTGCTGAGACCAGAGATTTGTGTTCCAGTCTCCGCTCTCTCCTCCAAAGATCGCCTTTACAATAGTACATTATGCCAATGTTCACGCCCGGCTCTAACAACTTTGGGAAGCACGTTGGTAGACAACAACCATCCAGGAAGGTGCAACCATCCAGGAAAGTGCAACCATCCAGGAAGGGGCAACCATCCAGGAAAGTGCAACCATCCAGGAAAGTGCAACCATCCAGGAAGGGGCAACCATCCAGGAAGGGGCAACCATCCAGAAAGGGACAACCATCCAGGAAGGGGCAACCATCCAGGAAGGGGCAACCATCCAGGAAGGGGCAACCATCCAGGAAGGGGCAACCATCCAGGAAGGGGCAACCATCCAGGAAAGTGCAACCATCCAGGAAAGTGCAACCATCCAGGAAGGTGCAACCATCCAGGAAGGGGACAACCATCCAGGAAGGTGCAACCATCCAGGAAGGTGCAACCATCCAGGAAGGTGCAACCATCCAGGAAGGTGCAACCATCCAGGAAGGTGCAACCATCCAGGAAGGTACAACCATCCAGGAAGGTGCAACCATCCAGGAAGGTGCAACCATCCAGGAAGGTGCAACCATCCAGGAAGGTACAACCATCCAGGAAGGGGCAACCATCCAGGAAGGGGCAACCATCCAGGAAGGTACAACCATCCAGGAAGGTGCAACCATCCACGAAGGTGCAACCATCCAGGAAGGTGCAACCATCCAGGAAGGGGCAACCATCCAGGAAGGGGCAACCATCCAGGAAGGTACAACCATCCAGGAAGGTACAACCATCCAGGAAGGTGCAACCATCCAGGAAGGTACAACCATCCAGGAAGGGGCAACCATCCAGGAAGGGGGCAACCATCCAGGAAGGGGGCAACCATCCAGGAAGGGGGCAACCATCCAGGAAGGGGGCAACCATCCAGGAAGGGGCAACCATCCAGGAAGGGGCAACCATCCAGGAAGGGGCAACCATCCAGGAAGGGGACAACCATCCAGGAAGGGGACAACCATCCAGGAAGGGGCAACCATCCAGGAAGGGGCAACCATCCAGGAAGGGGCAACCATCCAGGAAGGGGCAACCATCCAGGAAGGGGCAACCATCCAGGAAGGGGCAACCATCCAGGAAGGGGCAACCATCCAGGAAGGGGACAACCATCCAGGAAGGGGACAACCATCCAGGAAGGGGCAACCATCCAGGAAGGTGCAACCATCCAGGAAGGGGCAACCATCCAGGAAGGGGCAACCATCCAGGAAGGGGCAACCATCCAGGAAGGGGCAACCATCCAGGAAGGGGCAACCATCCAGGAAGGGGCAACCATCCAGGAAGGGGCAACCATCCAGGAAGGGGCAACCATCCAGGAAGGGGCAACCATCCAGGAAGGGGCAACCATCCAGGAAGGGGCAACCATCCAGGAAGGTGCAACCATCCAGGAAGGGGCAACCATCCAGGAAGGTGCAACCATCCAGGAAGGTGCAACCATCCAGGAAGGGGCAACCATCCAGGAAGGGGCAACCATCCAGGAAGGTGCAACCATCCAGGAAGGGGCAACCATCCTGTGAACTGAGTGCGAAATGGAAACCTGTTCGATTTTTCGGCACTAGCGGGATGGGTTTATTTTCCTTTTTACCTCATGAAAAGTTATGACAGGTAACTCTTACTAACCTCTACCTGCATATAAACACTCCTTCATTTTCCTATGTGCTTCTTAACTGTTCTTAATCCTGTAATATTTCCTTTCCGGCCTGGTCTGAGACCGAGTCCTGAGGATAAGCCCCAGAGCAATTAACAACCTTGATAACGTGAGCTGGGATATGCGCTGCTTGACTACATGCAGCCACCATCAACGATCCCACTTGCTAGGAACGAGACAGACCTGTCTAGCAGTAGCAAGTAAAGCTACTGCATCACTATTCTTATAAGCAAGAGACCAAATATAAAAGCGAGCAGCAGAGGTGATGATCCCTTAACCCATCTTGACTAGTGTTCCACTAGCACCCTAAGAATGAAAAGAAATTACTCAAGTATTGAATATGCAAACTCTGGAGCTCAGCTGATAAATACTCGTAATAATATATATTTAAATGAAAGGTACTCGAGGACCTAGTCCTAAACTTACAAACTACCGAACACCACATTGTTCTGACCATAACGTACTGGAATGAGTTGGGAGGAAAAGCAAAGTAAATCCAGCGAAACTTAGGGTCGCCATTTGCACAGTAAGAGAGCAATGTATCAACAAAAGTATTCCCAGACTATTCAATCCGAAGATATCAACTGGAACAAGTATGGAACTGCCGGCTGCCGAATCAACCAAGCTGTGACTGATCTGTAGGCCAGCGGGCCGCCAACTTCAACACCTTAGATGACCAGGCAAGCAACATGCAGGTAATTAACAATGGTAAAATTGCAGACAACATGTTAGGTAAAAAAGGACACAGATGCAACTAATGTGACATTTTATTGTGGCCAAGTTTCACTCTCCAACTCCTGGAGAGTAAAACGTTGCCACAACAAAATGTTACATTAGTTGCATCCGTGTCTTCTTGCCTAACAAGCAACATGCAGGTCTGTCCGTGGCAGGGCTGTGGAAACTGAAAATTTCGAAACTGGTCACGTAAATTATTCTTTCCAAATATTTCACATTTTCATTTCATTCTGAGATGGTCTGCATTTTACATCCTGTGTTAGTTTTGTATTTTTCAGTCTTTCCACTAAACAGTTCTCCTTAACCCACTCAAGATTTTGTTGCCACGAGTTCAAATCCCACCCATTCCCTGGTTTATTTTGTTGATGTTTGTAAAGCGTGTTTTCTTGCCTTAGAGCGCTCCTTTGTTTTCAATGCCTAGAAACGTCTGCATATAAGCATCACTTCTAATATCTAATTTACTACATTTTCCTATACCACTTAACTATTAACATTACTGATAACCATCCTGTAGTGTCGACTATCAAGTCAATATGACCTGATGTTACGTTTTAATTCTACTACGTGATCTTGAAGAGAAGTTATCTGTGTAACCTTAATATCACAGGAAAAAGAGAGAGAGAGAGAGAGAGAGAGAGAGAGAGAGAGAGGGGGGGGGCGGAAGACAGAGGAAAAGAGGTAGGAAAAAGAGAAGAGAAAGAGGAGAGAGGGGGAGTGGGGGCGCATGGTAATGGGAGTACGTGTCAGCAGAGCAATACAACACAAATACAACACTGTACCTTCACTTCTGGCATTATACAATATAACGCACCTGCAAAAAAAAAAGAACTAGTATTAAAAAGGATAACAAAAAACAATCATACAAGGGTGAAAGAATTAAACACTCACTTTAACTTGAACCAAACTGTTACATTAACTGTATAATCACTATTAACCATTTCAGTACCATTTACTGACTACCTCTTCCAACCATGAATAACGGTGGGTGGTTAATAGGGAAGGGGGGTTAAAAACCTATCTGCTACACTAACAAAAAAAGGCACAATACCGTGACTGGAACGATGTAAATGTGACTTTGTAAATGGTCCAAGTCGGACCGAAACGTCATCGTAAGCTCCTCTCTTCTCTGTGCGGGTTGTGTACTGCTACACTAGTCATTAAAGGGGAGTTGGGGAGGGAGGTGAAATTAGCTACTTGGATAATAATAGTCAGAATCGTACACAGATAACCAGCACTTAGAAGACAAACTTATGACGGTGTTGGGGCGAGACCTGGACCATTAACTAGTCACACAATCGTGTGTGAATATATACGAGGGGGGGGGGCAGCGAATGGGAGTGGAAGAACTGTAGCAGTGGTGATAGTAGAGGAGCACAACAGAGGTTATGTACCACGGAGGTAGGACAAACTCCCTGCGGCACAAAGCTCACCTGGGCAGAAGACAGGAAAGGTAAAGAAAATATAGGAAAGGTGAAGGAGGAGGATTTCTCTGACAAGTTAATGGTCGCAAGTCGGACCGAAACGTCTTAAGTTTGTCTTGTAAAAGCGGATTATTTGTGTACTGTTCCAGTCACGGTATTGTGCTTTTTTATTATTAGTCAGCATTGTCCGTTTTTTGTTTTTAAGTTCAGAAGGGCATCAAGATCGCATCATAGAAGTTCCATGAAGAGTGACTAAAAATTAGTCCAAAAAATAAAAAAAATTCGTTATGGCGACACGTTTACACAAAACTTATAATACCAAGTGTGTTTTGGGTAACTACAGGATCAACTTATGTTACTACAAACGTAGGACATTGCAATATCCTAACCAAAAATTCAGAAGTTTATTATTCTATTTTCCCCTAAAATATATAGTAATGACCTGTCTTTGCAATTATATCAACTGGGTTTTAACTGATCCTGTCCAGTCACCTTAAACACTTTCAGTATTCAAATTTTGACTCAGGTTGTCCTAAGTGTCACAACGAATTTTTTTTTTTTAGGCAATCTTCAAGGAATTTCCGGGATACGATCTTTTTTTTTTTTTTGAACTTTCAATACAAAAAAAATCGAACGATTCTATTACTCAAAGTTTCTAGTTTTCCTTCCTCCACCCTCAAGGCTGAACCTAATTTTTCACCACCAAACAATACTTTGATATAAGGAAACTCCGTGTGATGATGATGATAATGATGATGATGATAATAATAATAATAATAATAATAACACA
>NC_091340.1:3859470-3924470 GCF_038502225.1 Cherax quadricarinatus | reverse complement strand
TGCAACTAGTGGAGTAGGAAAGTAAAAGAATGACCCCTTCCACAATCCTCCAGAAAAATATTTAAGAATCGTAAAAAAAATCCCCCCCCCACAAAAGAAAAAAATTAACAAGAGGGAGGAAGATGATGCTGGGCTCTTAGTCAGGCTGAGCCACTCAAACTGTACCACAACGTTAAGTGACCAAGCGTCAGGAAGAGAAATGTAAAACTTGGGAGCTTCCTAAATAATTCACCCCAAGTAGATCCTTTACTTTATCTCCCCCCCCCCCCTCCCCTCGTTTTTGCTTTTACCACTGTTCTCCTTGCTGATTAAATTAACTTTACCTCTTGGAACATCCTTTTTGTGACCCACTGAAAAATTCTGATGATGTTTGCTAGGTCGGTTATGTCTTCAATGAATGTCACAAATTCTAGCATACTCTGTGAAGACGAACCTGGCCCAAGGCCGGGCTCTGGAAGTAGAAAAACTCTCTGTACTCAAGGGTAACATTATCTGCTCAGAGAAAAACGAACGAGAAATGGAAAAAAAAAATTGGAAAAATGGGGTTGGGAGGTGGAAAGATTTAGCTTCTTACAATCGTCCCACCACTGAAGAGATTCATCCTAACTTGCAGATTTAAGACATTCGATACCTGGAAGACCGAATTCCACATCACTCCATCACTAAGGTGGAGCACACTTACCTATTATACACGAGGAAGAAAAACTACGCCCCTGAACCTCAACCTGTGCCTATCCATGTACCTATCTTAAAGAGAAGAGTAGCGCGACAATGCAGACATACCAAATTTTAGTTAATAGAATATATATAAAGTGAACGAAAACAAATCCATTGAAAAAAAAATGTGTTCAAATTTCTAATAACTATGACTACATCTGCAACAAGCGGTCAGTGGCTTAAATGTAAGCAATTATCACACCATAAGCAGAGAATAGTACCTACGAGATTCAGGAGATATTACCGAAGGTGTTAAAAATTGTTAGAGGGTGCAAAATGCTATCATAAGCAAGCCCACAGCTGCCATGATCGACCAGATATTAAGAGAAAAGGTATGTGGGGAGCAGATATACGAACTAAATAATACCGAGGCCCTCCCACCGCCGCTGCAAGGAGGCGCCACAAGTGGCGATAATTGAGGGTCAAGCTTAGAGCCAAGATTTAAACATATTACGCCCAGTAGTGTATCAAATAACCCAGACAATACTCGTAGGCAAAGAAAAAACATACCCGTCAACTTTCTACTCTGGTACAACTTTTTATATGCAAGTGCTTGTGAATTTTATTATAATTCAATAATGTGGTCTGGGCTGGGCTGCAACACTGTAGGATGCTGGGATGGAAAGAACAGACAGTTTACAGCACAGATGTGGTGGCTGAAGAGAGCAGAGTTCACCACACAGATAACATCACTAACGCCACACTCTACGCTGCCACATAGCAATTGTTGTAGTGGTGGTGGTAGTAGTAGCAGCAGTAGTAGTAAGAACAGACTGGAGGTTCTTAACACAGTTGGAATGTGAACAACAAACTGAGGGTTCACAACTGAACTGGGATGGAAAGAAAAGACAGAATTTACAACAGCTGGGGTGAGTGGAAATATACAAGGTTTCACAAGTTGCGGGTGGGTGGAAACAGTAGACACTGTTAGCAACACAGCTGGGGTGGATGGAGATAACAGACAGGGATCACAACACAGCTAGGGTAGGTGGAAAGAATAGACAGGGATCACAACAGAGCTGGGGTGGGTGCGAATAGTACACTACACATCTGGGGTGGGTGATAACAGTGCACAACACAGCTGGGTTGGGTGGGAAGAGCAGACAGGGTTCACAACACAGCTGAAAAACAGAATGAGGCTTCAGAATTTAGGGTGGATGAGGAGAGGAGACTGAAGGTTCACCACATAGGTTTCACTAATGCCACAGGTGCTGCTCTCACGCCCGCCTCACCCACATTCTTCACTCACCACCATCAACAAACTCAAGTACAATCATCATACTCAGACAAGTGCGCCTCCTGGTGAAGCAAGAACATGGCTCCTTGCCAAAATGTATACTGTACTTGTCTTGTACTTGCATACCCATACATAAAATAAACACTGCGGTAGGTTGGAACTCCAACAAGGGAGATAAGAGTGTATGCACCCAGCTACTTGGTAGTTTTTGCACTCTTCTACCTTTACCTTTGATATACCTTTGAAGAGTTTCGAGAGTTTCACTACTCTCGGAGCTTCCTATAAAAAAAAAAAAAGCTTCAAAATACCTTCCTATATACTTTGTAAATTTGAGTCTACTCAATTTTAATCGGTTATTCCTTATTCTGTATATAAGCAGTTTATTTCTGCTCGTCTTCCATTTGAACACTTGTCGTCCTTCTCGCCCATTCTACGCATTTCAACAATAAATTTGTAAAGTAAAAGGACACAAGTGCAACTAATGTGACATTTATTGTGGCAACGTTTCGCTCTCCAGGAGCTTTATCAAGCCATTAATGGCTTGATAAAGCTCCTGGAGAGCGAAACGTTGCCACAATAAATGTCACATTAGTTGCACTTGTGTCCTTTTACTTTACAAATTGTCGGTAATTCTACCAACTTTATTACAACAATAAATTTGACACCATCTTCTTACGAAAAACTGATACAAGGAATTAACAGTCATCCTTCTCTATGCTTTCCAATGCATTTATATTCATTCCGTAGAGCGGAGACCAAACTGAGTCGCCTTGACCTTGTTAAATGTATATTATAGTGGAAAGAAAGGGTATGAAATATTGACAGTGTCCAGAGAGACTATTGATAACATTTCGCTCATGCAATGAGATTTTCAAGTCGTCCTGAAAAAATACCACTAAGTGGGCGAAAAGTCAATAAAGGATCTCATTGCACTGCATTTATTTACATGTTTTCACTAACTGTATAGTGAAGTATTTATTACACTGGGACTTTCGTTCCTTATACTTCACTGATATAAACCGTGTGTGGGGGCCACGCCCACACGTGGCCACGTCTAAATGACACTTAAGCACTTCTTTTTTGACCTCTGACTTCTACAAAGATTGAGGTCCAAATTTTCGGTATCCCAACATTATTTTAAATTCAAAAGCTGCAGTTGCCACTTTTCCGACCACAACATTAATCTGATCAAATCGTTCTGTAGTTTTCTGATCTGGTGTATAACTTATCAGCTGAACCAAAACTTGGAAGATACAAGAATATTCCAAGAGGAGCAATACACTAAGCTTGCTGGCTTTTGCTAGCGAGATGTTGTTTATCCAGTAATATCACCCAGGATCTTATGCATTTTTTCCAGGTCATTTTATTTAGGGGATAAAAATAAGAAAAAAATAAGAAAGTGTTGATTCACTGTTTCATTATTTTGTCATTACCAGCAAAGAGTTGCAGTATGCAACTTATTTGGACCCGCCTTTTCCAAAATCTTAGTATAATATACCTTTTATCAACTTATCGGTATTATATACCAATAACTAACATTTGCTTAGCTGTTCCTATTCTTAAGAAATAGAATTCAGCAGTAAACAGTAAAGTCGGAGGCCGCCACAGCGAAAAGTTGTTCAAGGCATAGTACTCGCCCCACTTCTGTTCCTTATTTATATCCGACAATGACAAGGAAATAAATCTTAGCACTAACATCCTTTGCTGATGACGCTAATCCCTTGAGTGGTGGCCGTCGAAGACACTGCAAATCTTCAGGCGGAGATCCCCAACGCTTCAATGCCCTCCCTCCATGTATAAACGGAATTACTAACAAACCTCTCGTGGTCTTCAAGGAAGAACTGGACAAGTTCCCCAAATCAGTGCCTGATCAGCCGGGAAGTGGTTCGTATGTTGAACTGCATGATCTTCCAAGAGGCCTTGTCAGGGACCAGGCCGCGAGGGGCACTGACCCCCAGAAACGTCCTTCAGCAACTAGGTTTGAGTCCCAGCACAATGAGATCGAACAATACTTGGGGGGGGGGGATGTCAATGGCAACCATCATTACAGTTTCAGGTTTCCAAGTCAAGTAATTTGGTCTCTTTAATCTCCAGTGAACTGCGAAGCACATGTCTGAAAATTACCTCCGTTAGCGTTATATTATTCCCAGGCACCATTGTCTGTTATCGTTTCGTCCTCAACTGTATTTCCTGGAACGTAGTTAAGAAATAAACGGGGAAAATTCTAGAGGAATTAGTCTCAAATTTGCCCACGAAATCACTACAAGAGCAAGAGGTCTGACAGGCGATACAAAATACTACCGATAAAAAGCAGGGGTAACCAAGTTACTTCGTATGTGTTATTCATAAGTGTAAAGGGATCAAGATACCAACGCCCTCCCTTCATACATAAGAGGAATTACCATCAAACCCCTAAGATGTCTTCAACAGCGAACTTAACATGTTCAAATCAGCAGTTCTTCCGGGACCGAACAGTGGTAAAGGGATTGGGGGGGGGGGGGAAGTGACTCCGGAAACGTCATAAAATAAACATAAGGTAATTGGAAACTAAAGTTTACAACTGCTGTTTGTGAGTCTTATTAACCACGACGTTAGAAGGTACTTTTCTCAGTTTTAGGATGGAGAGTAAATGGAATGCACTAGATGCAATCGTGGCGGTGGAGGCAAACCACTATTAACAAGTTTCAGGAGTAGATACGATCGGACCCTGAAGGCCAGAAATCGGTAGAGCCGGTCGATAGGAGATAAGAATCGGGGCCACGGGCTATGATGAACCCTGTCAATAAACCTAGGTGAGCACAACTAGAAGAGAACACTGGGGAGAGCACATGGAGGAGGGGGGCGCACAGCCAAACGAGCACAAGCACACCAGCAGAACGAGGAGAGCACAGACAAGACGAGAGCAACATCGCCAGCACCTGGCCGTCTCGCGTGAGCTCCAGACAATTAGCGATTGCCCAACGGATATTTACGTGACAGCGATGACAATTTGCCCGACGGATATTTACGTGACAGCGATGACAATGTGAGCGAGCTCAATGTGCGTCTACTTTTCTATAAACACCAATGGAATATCAGTACTTTATTGAGGAAAACAAAACATTAGTGTTTCATGTAGTGGCAAGCGTCAACCTGTGTACTGTATGGAGGAGTCTGTACACGGATGTCATCCCGCGGTCATGAAAGACCTTGGATATTGCCTCACGTCACAAAGGCGGCAGTATAGTAACAGAAAAAAAATGGTCCAATACCACTAACTTCACATTATCAAAATCTTTGAACGGATCCCAGGAAGCAAGATTGATAAGTAAACACACGAAATCACAAGAACGGCATTCTCCAGGGCAGCATGGATTTAAAACAAGTCGCTCTTGCCTTTCACAATTGGTAGACCGTTAAGAGATTTTCTTAGATCTGGAAGACAAACGAAGTGTTGGTGCAGTGTACAATGATTTTGCAAAGATTTTCGATAAGTGTGATCATGGTGTGAGAGCACAAAATACATGCAAGAGGAATAACTGGAAATGTCGGCAGATGGATATTTATCTTTAATTCTTAAAGAATAGAACCCAATGAGTAGTAGTAAAGAGAAGTCGAAGGCCGCCACAGTAAAAAAGTCCTCTTCCTCAAGGCACAGTGCTCCCCTTTCTCATTCATATATCCGACATTTGCAAGCGCATAAATCATATCACCGTAATATCCTCTATTGACACCAGAATCTACGAGAGTGGCATCAGTTGAAGACAGTGAATCTTCAAACGAATATAAATAAAGGAATGGAGGGAATAAAGGTTGAAATGGAGTAAAAGAAACAAATCATTCATTACAGGGAAAGTTCTTGGGGAGTGTTAGAGCATCTCCCATTCAAGAATCACAATGTTGTCAACGCTTCTGCAAGGAAAATGATTGACTGGATAACTAGAACGTTCAAAAGAGATGCTGAGCCAGTGTTGAGAACTTGTCATTGCCCGTATATATTAAAACCTCAGCTAGTGGGAGAGCTCTAAATCCCTCGAGCTGTGCTCTCTGGAACATAGGTGAAAAAAGTACATTATAATTTGCACCTCGGAAATCCTGGAGGGACCGGTGCCAAACCTGCACACCACAACCACTTTGTATGAAAGCAAATGACTTGGCAGACGGTGTACAGAACCTTCACTAAAAAAAGCAGGGCAAGACGATTGCAATTAGGTACAACTCTACGAATGTCAGTGGTATCAGACTTGTCAGCGTCATCCTCCGCACATACCTGATGCCTGAAGGATAACTAAAAGATGCTTCCTGGGGTCAACGCCCCTGCAGCACAGTCCCAGACCAGGCCTCTTGTAGAACAAGGCCAGACCAACCAGTCTGTTACTGCACCCCCCCCACAGTCAAACCTACGAACCACGGCCCGGCGAGTCAGAAACCAATTTCAGTAATACCTTTGATGAGTTCCGAGAGCTTTTCTATTCCCAGAGCCCGGCCTTGGGTTAGGCGTGTCAAGTTCTCTCTTGAAGACAGTAAGAAGTAACTCTCCTCTTACACGAAGGACGTTGGAAAGTCGGGGACCTTCGACAGTTCTCTTACTCATCGAATACCCCCCCCCCCTCGCTTTTTTTATTGGAGATATTTTAACCCTCTTACAAAGGCTCTTGTCACAGTAGTTTCGGTTTCTTTAAGGGGAAACAAGTTCCTCAAATCAGTTCCTGACCAGCCGAGTTTGGTTTGTTCATTGGACTGCTTGTAGCCAGCAGGGAAAGCGTGGCTGATCAGGCTCTGATCCACCAGGTAGTCTGGTCTGTAACCAGGCCACTGGAGCATTGATCCACGAAGCATCCTTCAGGTGAGTACAGGGACGTGTATCAGCAATAGTGGTAGGTAACAGTAACAGCAGCAATTAGTAGTTGCAGTAGTAGCAAAGTATAGTTGTAATAAGAAGTATTAATATAAGCAGTGGGGGTGTGCGCAAGGTAACATTTATGAAAGAATTCAGGGAAACAGGTTGGCCGGACTTAAGTCCTGGAGGTAGAAAGTACAGTGTCTGCACTCTGAAAGATATGTGGAGATATGTTGCAGTTTTTTAACCGCAGTGTAGGGGCGCCTCTGGGAAGACAGTGATGGACTGAATGATGGGAAACGGCCGATGTGTTAATAAAAAAAAAATATAATAGCAGGGATGGAAATTAGTTTGAGAGCCGAGGTTTACCTCCACGGTGTCGTGACTTTAGCAACAACAGTGGTTTGGCAAGGCCCTCACCCTGGTATTGTACTTCTGGAGGCAAACCTTGACACACTTGTGCAACTTTTGCGTATCTTTATTGAGGAAAAGCTTCGCCAGGCAGTGGCTTCTTCAGTCCAATACAGAGAAGGACGGAGAAAGATGAAGAGTCTGAGGTAATCAGTCCCTCAGCCTAGAGCGTGTTCAATCCATCAATCTTGAGAAAAAAACACCTACTCAGGAGCTCACGGTGGCGTGTGCTTGTCATCGTTTAAGATGGTTGTGTTTTGCGCTCTGTAGCAACATGAGAATCCTTATACTCTGTACACAAGCCAAGCCGCACCTCCCTCACCATCATTCCTCAAAATTTACCTGCGCTGCACTCGTTTACCTGCTACCACTCTCGAGGGTTGTTCTCTCGCAGCACTGCCACAATTGCTTGAAAATTGGCAGGTCAACCAGGTTGCTGTTCCAACTGCAAACTGCCTGCGGACCTACATAGTTATTACATCCTAGCACTATCAGCAGGTAGTGGTTCACTTTCCCTGTGAAAAACTCTTCCCACACACTGAAAACTCACATTAAAAGTAATAAAGAAACGCTAAAAACTTAATATCACACAGGAATGAAGCTTTAAATAATTTCTGTGCTGGGAGCAAACGGCCATTAAGTAGTTTATGCAAGATTCTATGTTTAGTGGCTTTCTCACGATAAAACTCAAGAGTATATACATAGTTCACACAAGACTTTTCAGTACTTGCTTCACAAACAAGGATTACCCGACCCCTGTCTTCAAGAGCTTCACTAGACAGCTTCTGTTCAGCCAGGTTGTGATGCCTACGTTGGAGTGCGTGCTACTAGCACAAAAAAAAAACCATCACGCTAACAAGAGACTTCGTTGAGGATGGGGCCGCGGGAGCTGGGACACAAACAATCGAAAGTCAAATAGTATACATTAGATAAATATATCAAGTAGCAATTACTTTGTGTTAACAAACTATACTTCCCTAATGTGCTATTCCTTTACAGAGGTGCATTTGCAAATACCAAGCTTAACGGCTGACCATGAGATCATATACAAAACTCCAGATAAGTGCATGGTAATTCAACTTAAAAACTCCACAGTTAATTATACTAGCTTCAATACGAAGCTTCAAGGGGTAGATATGATAAGGCCTACGAGGCCAGAGGTCAGTGATGCAGAGATCAAAGTGGTCATAGAAGCGAAGTCAGGAGCTAAGTATCGACCCCGGCAAACACAAATCAAAGAGTACACACTTTTGAACTAACAGGCAAAGTATCTCACTTCAGCTCATTTCCAAACAAGGCCCAATGCAAATCCTAACCCCCTCTTCCCCCCCCCCCCATGATGCGACTTAGAACTGTTTAATACCCAGATAACTTTTTACTGCTAGGCGAACGTGGACAAAATATACACAACGTCTCCACCCACCCCTGGACTCCATCAATGAACTGCAGTTTTATGAATGGTTGGTTTTGGGTCCCTTATATTGTTTGAGATTCATATTACTTGTCACCGGTTTAGATGACTTTCTACTTTCACAGTTCGAGCTGAGGCTAATAAAGCACCCATAACTATTACCTGTTGATGGCTTCGGGGATCACTGCTCTCTCGGTTCAGTCCCGGGTTAGGTCTCATGACTGTTGACCTGATCAGTTAGGCTATTTCAAGAGAAAGCTGAAAATTTCCTGGAGTCACTTTATTAACAGATGTGGTGCTTAAGTTAAGAGTGCTTGCTACTAGCACCAACAGCAGAGTGCTCAGGGTCCTGTTCCAGGCCGGGGGTGCGATGACCCCCCATCCTCCAAAGAACGATCCAGACCACAGGTAGTAAAAACAAAAGCAGATAAAGTAGTAGGCGAGGTAAACAAACTTGCCCGCGGGCCACATCCGGTCTGCTGATCGGCAAAGCAACCTGAATTATACTTTAAACAACTACTTAAGTCATTATTTTAAAAAAATGCTGGAATATATATATATATATATATATATATATATATATATATATATATATATATATATATATATATATATATATATATATATATATATATATATATATATAAACGTTAGTGACCAAGAAAATTTTAAACTGAGATGGTAGTTCGATTACAATAGGAACAAAGTATTTTCACAAAATTTGTATCCCAGGCACCAACAGCATCCTAGTCAGTCAAGCCAACGACCGGAAAGCTTGGTCCGGGATCAGCCTCCAGGAGCGGTAGCCCCAGAAATCGACTACAGATAACCTACATGTAGGGTACAAACATTTAACATTAATGAAAAAAAAATGTACAGATGGCACAGACTGTGTCCACTCAGCAGAGGAAATGAGCTGAATTAATACTGTAAGAATGTTATAGGTGGCCTGGTGGCTAAAGCTCCCGCTTCACACACGGAGGGCCCGGGTTCGATTCCCGGCGGGTGGAAACATTTCGACACGTTTCCTTACACCTGTTGTCCTGTTCACCTAGCAGCAAATAGGTACCTGGGTGTTAGTCGACTGGTGTGGGTCGCATCCTGGGGGACAAGATTAAGGACAACAATGGAAATAAGTTAAGACAGTCCTCGATGACGCACTGACTTTCTTGGGTTATCCTGGGTGGCTAACCCTCCGGGGTTAAAAATCCGAACGAAATCTTATCTTATCTTTGAACTCCCGCTTGGGAGGCAAGTGTGAGGGCCCGGCCATGGCGCCGGGTCCTCACAGATGCCTCTGGCCACAGGCATCGAGGGATCAATTCTCAAGTGAGTATTCTTGAAAAAAAAATGACAAAATATGATTAATTAAATTTTCAAAAGTTTTAAAAATTTACTATAATGGTAAAAAATGTTGTAAGAGATCTGTCCAGGAGACTTTTAATGTGTTTTAAACAAAGGTTTCGGGCGTTTTATGCTCCCGCAGCCCGGCCCTAAGCCAGGCTTGTCTGGTGCTTGCCTGATCAACCAGACTGTTGCTGTTGGCGGCCCGCTAGTCAAATCTTTCACAGCTTGGTTGCTCCGGCACTTGGCGGTACTTTTCCTCTAAGCGTTCTACACTTGTTCCAGCAGTTTCCGGCATCATGTGATAAGATGTTAAATTGTCTGGAACCACGGATGTTGATACAATGTTCTCTTATTATGGCCACTTATTTAATTGTTTGGGGGAAGGGAAGAGTCACTGACCGCCCCCTCCACCCGCCGCGGCAGAGTCCACGACAATCCCAGGTTTACTGGAAATAGTAAATACAAATCTCAAATTCAACAGCGAAGTGATTGGGGGGAGTGACTAGGGTTGGCAGTCACAAACATTACAGGTACAATGTGCTCTTGCTTAAAATTAAAAACAAGATACTTGATCTCTCTCTTTTTTTTTTTTTTAAGTTAAGTCACCATGAGGTCCTCTGAGTGTTATAAATGTAATTAATAACGAACACAGTTGCAAAGTTTTATCTACCTTTTTACCGCCCCTGTGGCCCGGGCCCGGACCAGAACTACTGGAAATTGACGGACTCAGACTATTATTGCTAGCAGCACGCAATCAAACGTAAGCATCACAGACCGGCTGATCAGAAACTGCCAGTTTCCTTAATTATAAATCTCTGCATGGACGAGTCAATCGTCTGATTGACTGAATTTTTCCATACCACTTAACTAGTGACACTACCCATAACTAGGCTGCAGTTTCAACATTATCCCTTAACAAGGTCTGCTCATGTGTTACGTTTAGATATAGTTCCTGATCTTAAGAGAAGTGAATTTGTAAGAGCATAGCTTTCCCCAGCTATAACAGTCAATCTTGCGGTCCCAATATCCTTCAGTATTTCGACAACTTTCTTCCCAGATTTTATGAATAAAGAGCAACAATACAACACAAATACAGCAATATACCTTCACATCTCTTACCACGTAACAAAACGTACCTGCAGAGAATGGAAAAACTATTAACACAAAAATCTAAAACAATGATACAAAGGAAAGAATATAACACCATCTTGTGACTTAAACCAAAATTTACCCTAACCTTATCACTTCACATTAAGACATTCTGTTATAATATCCGATGCAGAGATTTAGAACACGATGAAGAGGCTACAAACCCTGTTTGGCTAGCATAACGGAGTTAAGCATATAAACAAGAGGCTGGGTATAGTATCCACATTAATATTTATTACTTTTCCGTGAATTTAACAACCAGTAAACATTAAAATATATACACTTTAATCAGAGGGAAGAGGGAAAGTGGTCACAATGAAAGTATGTAGCCTTTCAACAGATCCGTTATCATGGTTTTGGTTTCAAGTTTGCAAACATGTGCAAGCGTACAGCGTTCATTACCCAGGCCTAGGTTAGCAGCCGTTGTCATGTGCTAGACATCCAATAATTTCCGCCCCGTCATATTATTGTGAAATGGAAGTCCGTTAAATTTGTACTCTGGCAGATCTGCGTATCATCTTAAGATGTTTCAGATATGTATGATGATAAATCTTCCGAACATTTATTTACAGCCTTTGTGCGCTTACCAATATTCTTTCTAATAGTCATCATTCCTGTAACGTTTCTTTAATTTAAGCGGACTGAGACTGTACCACGGGAGACGATTCCTGGTACCGTCAACAAAAATTAGTGGATATTCCCATTTTCACAAAGACAGCAATATTATTAAGCGACTCCACAGCAGACTTGCACCATAAGCGGAGATAAACAAAATCTAAAAGAAGCGCTCCCCATTGTTGGCAAAACTTGTCTCGTCTCAATGGCCTTGGCAAAACCACAAGCAGAAAATTACACACAACAGCAATGCGCGTGCAGAGGGTGCACAAGATACATACATGGTTTGTGACCGGGGTGCGTGCATAATAGCAATAAACAAATTAGAGATCAAAATGAGCAGCTAATTAGTCATCTGAGACAATAGTAATACTCAATGTCATCTGTTTCCGCTAGACTAGATTATTACTGTCGACTAACAGTTTTAAATTTAGGAAAGCGAAACTGGAAATGTACAAAGACCCTTCAATACCTGTATAAATTAAGTCAAACGCCTAAATTATTGGAGATGTCTGAAGCCCCTTGAACTGTACTCCTTGCAACGTTGATGAAAAAGGCACACGAATTATACCTGGAAAATTCTGGTGAAAACTTTTCCAAATCGGGACACCAAAATCTCACTCAACTATTCGCTCAGCAGAGGAGGCAAAACACCCCCAATGAAAAGCAGGGGTGCCTGGTCGGAGACAAAGCCGAGGAGACAGTAACCCCAGGAATCTACTCAAGGTTCAGATAAGGCCACTAATCCTTTAAGTAATCGTGAAGGAATAGAGTTCGTGTTTGTGGTGTAGACTTGCAAATCATCATTTTTTCCATTTCAACATCCCTTTCGTTTTAACGGTAGTCTTCGGCCAAAGCGGAAAAATAAAAATATTCTTGGAAGGCTAGGCTGATGGAGCTCTTTGGCCGCGCTGTGTGCGGGTGTTACTGACCATGCGAGTGTCACGCTGGATACCCCAGTCCCCTTCTCCCATTTACTCGCCATTTGTAACCTAATGGCCGGAAAGCGGAAGGGAAACGATTTAATGCTGTGCCGAAAGGGCTGCTAAAGTGAAGCGAGAATTAACTGTTACAAGGGAAGCGAGGGAAGAGTTACAAAAACATTCCCGTACAATGAGGTGTAAATTGATCATTCAGAAACTACGTAATGTTGCTGGTAGGTGAACGAGCCTCGTGTGCCAGCTTTTATCAAGCATTATAAAGTCAGGTGACTCAGTTTATTCTTGCTTAGTGTCATTGAGCTGAGTAAGGTCTGCCAAGAGGACCGAAATCTAGCGTTTTAGCTAGCAACAAGGTTTGCAATCTTGCAATTTGCGGCTACGAAAACTACAATTTAAATATTATGGTAAAACTGTTAATGCTTTTATCAGTTAATGGTTCGAAAAAGCATTGTCGCCTCCCGCGGCCCAGTTTTAAGACCATTATGCTTTCTCAAACAGAAAACACAGGAAAGTAAACTATATACTGAATGGGATAAAATAAATCCCGGAACTAACAGTTTGAACCCGTCGCAAGAGAATCCTAAAACTCGGTCCAGTGCGTTAACCACTCGGCCAGGTGGCCCAGTGGTTAACGCACTGAGTCACAATCTTCGAAAGAATGTTAAGTAAGACTGTTAAACATATGGGATTAAAAATTAAAACAGACATGACTGTTAAACAGGTTGTTCCTGCCTCGTGCAATTACTGGACCACTGAGACATGGTTTTGTGTATCTGTCATAAATGTGACCGGTTTCAAGGGTTCTTGCACCCTCTTAGCCCGGCCTGCTTTTAGGCTTTTTTGTTGCCTGTTCAAGCAGGCTGTTTCTGTTACGGACCTGATGATCTATATACCTATCACAGCCTGGATGATCTGAAACTTACACTTCAAGAGTGTTACTAAGAAAAACTAAGGAAAATGATAGGCTGGATAAGTGGAACCTTAAAACCAAGGTATGCCAAGTTGATGATTATGATCTTCAAAAAAAAAAAATTTACTTTCCAGAGTAAAAGGCAGATAAAATTGCATACCTGGATCATGTTTTTATTTTATTTATGAAGTACTGAAACCGCTGGTTATTTAGTGTTAAAAATTCAGTTTCTAACAAACTTACATTATCAACTTAATACTGTAGTCACCAATTCATTTTTGCATATCATCTCAAAACAACTAAATCTATACAACTCTATTTCCTTTTTTTTTTTTTTTACATTCTGGAATCCATAATTCGTTATGCGTCATCTACTGTGTCAGCAAGCTTAGATGAATGGATAAATAATCCCAGTATTTATGCGGAATGAAATGCTGCGTTATTAGTTAATCAAGTGCTGAGAGGGGTGTCCCCTCTCTTCACAAAGTGAAGAAAGGGGACTCAAACTACTGCTGGATCACTGCTAAGGTGACCGGGGGTCAGATTAAAATCGTCATTAAAAAAAAAAAACTGCCTATACCACTTTAAACACTTTAATTAGTGGGAATGAACGCAAGTTTCTTCAAACATCGATGGAACACAGGTGAAAAAAATTCCAACATAATTTATGTCTAAAATATAATAAGTTAGTTTCAAATCAGGTGGGGCGCACAAGAAATACCCCAATGAGCATATGGGCTCGAGACTTCAACACTCCTTTTATACACAATGGTAAATACCAACTGACACCGAAGTGCTTTCACGAGGGAGTTTGACTCCTCCAGATCAGTCGTCCTGTGTTCACGCTGAACAGCATACAATTACCACTAACAACCTTCCTCATCATGCCAGCAACCAGTTGGTCAGGTCTGGGACTGAATCACCCACAAATATCCCCTTCTCTATCTCCACGATGAAAACAGCTGTAGTCAGCTGGTGCGCTGTGTTGTGTTGTGTTAGCTCTTGGAGCTGAGCATTATCACCTGCATGCTGATAGCTAAGCGATATTCTATCTAAAGATAAACCCTTGTGGGTTTAGCGCTGAGTTTTGGTTGTAAAAATTATAGCTAAAGATAATGTAGATAATTCTAGTAGCAGGCGGCTTAATTTACGAGAAAGTTGCTTGGCGGATCTGAAGGAACTTGTACAACCTTACCAATTATAACGTGACCCGTTATAATTTACCTTTCATCCATCATATTTTTTTTTTGTTTCCAGGTTAGTCTTTCGTGGATTATTAAACATTTAAAAAATCTATCTGCCTATCTATCTTTTAATTATTTCACCGACTACCTTAATACTTAAAAAGATTAACGAGTTTGTTTTGCTGATCAGACACCAGTTTTAGTAACTCCATAAATGAATTAAACACTTTTCTATAACGATTTTCAGTAATCTGAATAGCAACGTGTTTATCCGTTAGAGACCCAGTAGTTGCAAAATCCTGCCTGTCACTGTTCTCAAATACCACAATACTGTGACGAAACAATACACAAATAACCCGCACATAGGAGAGAGGACCTTACGACGACGTTTCGATCCGACTGTAAATGGTCCAAGTCGGACCAAAACGTCGTCGTAAGATCCTCTCTCCTACGTGCGGGTTATTTGTGTAGTGCACCATTTTTCCCCGTTTTTGTGGTTAATTTATATTGGTTTTAATGGCACAAATGTGAGTGGCTAACTTAGTTGTGCACATTCTCCTAACATCATGATTCTACTGCGTCTGGTTCCAGTGTTATCTAATAACTACAGTTCCTCTTAATATTTTAATATCCTCCATTTTAGTTTGTGGTTTGGATATTAAATCAGCTTCAGGTATTCTCTGTAAACACTGCAACAGCGTCATATTTAGCGCCTCGCATATTTCCTCCTTCACTTTGCTGATTTTATCTGTGTTCTTGATTCTTCGAATTTTATCTTTCACATTTAGGTTCATTTTATACTGTTTCACACTTCCTGCTTTTGTTCTCGTATCTCATCATTACCTCGTCTTCACCTATTCTTATTTATCTCTACTGTCACTCAACTATGAATCTTTTTTTCTAAGTTGAATAAATATTTTATTTCTTCCCTTTGTATTGTGATTCATTTTGTCTCTGAATTAAAAGTTTATCACATTTTCCATCCCTGGAACCAAGTCGTTCGTGTTTATCTTATTCCTTCATGAAGTAATTCAAGACGTTGTTTATACTAGCACATGATTGTTCTTTCCAAACAAGTTTACATATATTGATAATACCTTCCTCTTCCCCAGTACATATAATACATCTAGCACTGACTTAGTTGCCTTCTCACCAGTCAGTTCCTCCACATACTCAACCATTTAACAAGCATTATAATGAGGAATCTAGATGGTCATTTCTTTATCGTTCTCAGGCTAATCTCAATTACTAATTCCTAATCTCAATTACTAATTTGAAATCAACTTTGTTAACAGATTTAGTTCTTCTGTTATTCTGTCATTTTGGTTTCCCTTCCCACGGGTAGTTGTTTAGAGGTAAACATTAAGACTGTGTCGTCTATGCTGAATTTCCGCCACTAAAATTTCGACATTTTGGAGTTCAATTTCCGCCGTTACTAGAAATTACTCATTTCTTTTTTTTCTACACCAATTTATTCCTGATAGTTTCTCACATTAATGCTGCCTCGTAGCATTAGTGTGAATTTCCAGTTTGATTTTGGTTATACATTGTCTATTTTCTCATTTAAGTCGCCTAGTGTTTTTTCTAACATTACTCCATCTATTTTTCTTATAAAAATTGTATATTTTTCTTATTTTGTTTCATGTTTTTTATATTTTATTTACTGACCTGATAAATCACATTATTAGCGAGTTTAACTTCATTACTCTTCAATAAAATAATCCTTATTCCATTTCTTAAATTTAGTTTTTAGGTCAGTTTCTATATAATTTCAATTCTAAGTCTTTCCATCTTAGATATTCCATAACAAACGTCTACCTCTAGCCTTCCCATTTCATAGTCCCCCCCCTTCCCCCACTTTCTCAAGCAAGTTTAATTAAGGACTATGCTTGACCAGTGCCACTTTCTCAAGCAAGTTTAACGGACTATGCTTGACCAGTGCCACTTTCTCAAGCAAGTTTAACGGACTATGCTTGACCAGTGCCACTTTCTCAAGCAAGTTTAACGGACTATGCTTGACCAGTGCCACTTTCTCAAGCAAGTTTAATGGAATATGCTTGACCAGTGCCACTTTCTCAAGCAAGTTTAATGGACTATGCTTGACCAGTGCCACTTTCTCAAGCAAGTTTAATGGACTATGCTTGACCAGTGCCACTTTCTCAAGCAAGTTTAATGGACTATGCTTGACCAGTGCCACTTTCTCAAGCAAGTTTAACGGACTATGCTTGACCAGTGCCACTTTCTCAAGAAAGTTTAACGGACTATGCTTGACCAGTGCCACTTTCTCAAGCAAGTTTAACGGACTATGCTTGACCAGTGCCACTTTCTCAAGCAAGTTTAACGGACTATGCTTGACCAATGCCACTTTAAAGGATCCTTTACATCAGATTCCTCCAAGTTTCAGTTTGCGCAACTATCGTGTTTTCTTGTTTTAACGTTAACCAGTGTTTACACTTTCTTCTGTTTTGACAAGACTTAGTGATTTCGCTTTTTATTTTAACCATTTTTTTTATTAATCTTCCCTTTTATGTAGTAATATATCTCTTAAATATAAAAGCCCCACTGCCGACAATATTAAGAAAGACGTCTTATAACAAACTTTTTATAAAACTAACAACGAAACATTTTTCCAAATTAAAAAAAAAAAAAGCTTCTGCAACGTGCTTTATCTTCTGTTTATTTTTTGTTCATAATGTAGCCCATAGTAGTTGTAATAATAATTAGTAACGTAAAAACAGTTATCCCCAGAAGAAGAAATTAAGACATGTGCAGCATCTGGATATCTTTATTGTAGACGTTTCGCCATTCAGTGGCTTTATCAATACAAATTCCAGGACATAACTTGTTAGGACATAACTTATGTCCTTGAATTTGTATTGATAAAGCCACTGGATGGCGAAACGTCTACAATAAAGATATCCAGATGTTGCACATGTCTTAATTTCATCTTGTCGGTATTACATACCATTCTTGCACAACTATCCCCAGAAGACAATGTTCCCTTTTACATTAGTGTCTGTGCGTTTCATATTACGTTCAACCTCAGGAAAAGCTCCGTATTTACATGTGTAAATGTCAGCGACCTGTGGTGACTCTTGCTTCCCTCACGCTCCTTACTAACTGAGATCTCCTGACCCACTTACCATACATACTCTTAAGTGTAACCCACATGCAACAGTATGAAAGTACAGCTGACACTTTTGTGTGCTAGACACCCCTCATCAGGTGCCGCATATCTGCCACAGAGAGAACTCAATTTAGCATAAAGAATACAATAATTTGTCAATGATCTTACATCAAACAAAACTCGCACGTCTTTAAGATAAACCTCAAGCGTCCGCCCTTACCAAGACACTAGCCAGCCACTTCTCCACCCCTAAAATCAGGGCATGATGATAACTTTCCATCAAACTGGGATGGAACGAGTCAGACACTACACATAATCGAGAGAATCTTAGAAAATCATTGCCTGTTTTTTTTAATAGCAACAAGCCTCAACATGTCAACTGTATCTAGCCATATTAATTATTACTATAGTCGCTCTAGCTCTTGCCGCTGCTCTCACACTTAAACTAAGCACTAGTATATAATGTTGCTTCTATTGGAATACAGTAAGTTATAGCAGTAATTACTGTTATTACATTTCAATTTTAATACAGAATGAAGTACATGTTGTCATACTGCGCTACTACAGTGGCGGAAAACTGTAGTACTGTACATTAAAACCCTCACATTAATCACTTGGCCCCATACCACACACGACCACGCCCTCTTCTACCCCCTGCTGAGAAGCACTGAGAATACACAGGAAGGAAAAAAAATAGAAAATTGAACGAAAGAAAAAAAAGGGGATAGAAAAGGGCGAGACCAGGTAATCAACAGGGAGGCCTAGTCCCTCGCCTGGCCGCGAGAAGCAAAACTCTCGAAAGCTGTAGGTAACCAATAGTCGCTTCCGGAGGTCACCACCCTTGCGGCCCGGTCCCGGATCAGGTCTTCTGGTTGCTGAGCTGATCGATCAGGCTATTAGCACCTGCTGTTCCCAGTTCACGACAATGCAAGTACGTAGCTAACTGCTTTTTTTTAATAGATGACCTTCCCACTAAGTGCAGTGAATCAATCCGTGCAAGCACATCTAGGTAAAAACACCCACTATGACCACACGCTACTAGACGATTATCGAGTACAGAAAATAAATCTTCATCCAGTCACGTCCGAGCTCGGCTAACAAGGTCGCTCCACTCGTCAAATCAGGGCATCTTACCTCAGTGCTACCTCCAACGTACGTCCACCCAACCCCCACTCACCGATCCTGGGTCAACACACACTACTAGTGAAGGATGTACTGTACTGGGGTAGGAGGTATTCAGGTGGTGGTTTAGGCACAAGAGTCCTGGCAACCCTGCGCTGTAAAACGAAAATCTGCTACCTCAGTTGATGACAGAATTATACAAATCTTTATTCAGGAAACTTTTCTTCAGTCTAACAGAGAGGAACGGTAGAAGATGAATTTGAAGTAATCAATCCCTCAGAATGAGTCGATGTGTTCAGTCCATCAATTTTGTTATCAAGATTGAACGCATCGACTCGACACTGAGGGACTGATTATCTCAAATTATCCAACTTCAACTTCTGCTCTCTACACCGGACTGAAGTTACTGCATGGCGAAATGTTTCCTGAATAAATATACCCAAATGTTGCACAAGTCTTTCATCAAGTAGTCGGTTTTCTAAATACATTTATACAATCTGTTACCTCAGTAGTTACTCCATCGTCCGTCCAACCACCGCTACCTAATACAAGGTGGCATCAACACTCAAGCTGGCGAGGATTGTACCGTAGTGTGTGTGGTGTGTGTGTGTGGTGTGTGTGTGGTGTGTGTGTGGTGTGTGTGTGGTGTGTGTGTGGTGTGTGTGTGTGTGTGTGTGTGTGTGTGTGTGTGTGTGTGTGTGTGTGTGTGGTGTGTGTGTGGTGTGTGTGTGGTGTGTGTGTGGTGTGTGTGTGGTGTGTGTGTGGTGTGTGTGTGTGTGTGTGTGTGTGTGTGTGTGTGTGTGTGTGTGTGTGTGTGTGTTGTGTGTGTGTGGTGTGTGTGTGGTGTGTGTGTGGTGTGTGTGTGGTGTGTGTGTGTGTGTGTGTGTGTGTGTGTGGTGTGTGTGTGTGTGGTGTGTGTGTGGTGTGTGTGTGTGGTGTGTGTGTGTGGTGTGTGTGTGTGGTGTGTGTGGTGTGTGTGTGTGGTGTGTGTGGTGTGTGTGTGGTGTGTGTGGTGTGTGTGTGTGGTGTGTGTGTGTGGTGTGTGTGTGTGGTGTGTGTGTGTGGTGTGTGTGTGTGGTGTGTGTGTGTGGTGTGTGTGTGGTGTGTGTGTGTGTGTGTGTGTGTGTGTGTGTGTGGTGTGTGTGTGTGGTGTGTGTGGTGTGTGTGTGTGGTGTGTGTGGTGTGTGTGTGTGTGTGGTGTGTGTGTGTGTGGTGTGTGTGTGTGGGGTGTGTGTGTGTGTGTGTGTGTGTGTGTGTGTGTGTGTGTGTGTGTGTGTGTGTGGTGTGTGTGTGTGGTGTGTGTGTGTGGGGTGTGTGTGTGCGTGTGTGTGTGTGTGGTGTGTGTGTGGTGTGTGTGTGGTGTGTGTGTGTGTGTGGTGTGTGTGTGTGTGTGTGGGGTGTGTGTGTGTGTGTGTGTGGTGTGTGGTGTGTGTGTGTGTGTGTGTGTGTGTGTGTGTGTGTGTGTGTGTGTGTGTGTGTGTGTGTGTGTGTGTGTGTGTGGGGGGTGGTGTGTGTGTGTGTGGTGTGGTGTGTGTGTGGTGTGTGTGTGGTGTGTGTGTGGTGTGTGTGTGGTGTGTGTGTGTGTGGTGTGTGTGTGTGTGTGGTGTGTGTGTGTGTGTGTGTGGTGTGTGTGTGTGTGTGTGTGTGGTGTGTGTGTGTGTGTGGTGTGTGTGTGTGTGTGTGTGTGTGTGTGTGTGTGTGTGTGTGTGTGTGTGTGTGTGTGTGTGTGTGTGTGTGTGTGTGTGTGTGGAAAATGGCATCAAATACCGACAACAGTTGGGCATCTTTACGTTTGAAACGTTCCGCCTACACAGTAGACTTCTGCAGTCAAATAGAGGCAGTAGTAGTAGTAGTAGTAGTAGTGAAATGATGATGTAATCAGTCCGTCAACCTTAGAGAAATGGTATTTGAGATGGTCAGTGTCTCAGCCTGGTGAAAAGTTCAGCTCCAAGGAATTTAACTTTTCTCCAGGATGAGGGACTGACCACCTCGTATCTCGAAGATTCATCGACTGATTACATCCTTTCCATTTCACTACTACACCTGCTGCCTGTGTGTTTGACTGAAGACGCCTACTGTTTAGGCGAAACGTCTCAACAATAAAGATAACCCAACTGTTGCACACGTGTCTTAATCAACTGTACTAGAGTAAGGCAGGTATTGGGGTGGTGTTTAGAGGATGGGAGACCTGTCGACTGCACACACCCTCAGCTTAACCTCACATAACCATTCACTTCTGCGAGCCGTTCTCTCTAGGCTGATATTTATAATTTGTTAAGCCCTTATATGGAAGACCAAGCTAAAACATAGGCCAGAACAAGGTTTTTATATTAACAGTATTGGTTAACTGCGTGTGGCAGCGGCACGAGACCGCAGCATTCAGAAGCACTTACTACAGAATTATTTTTATGGGGAAATGATAAACCCCTAGGGGATCATATAACACTTTGGGAATGAGAGGTAATCAGATTTGATGCGAGGAGGAAGAAGAGGGGTAACCCCCTACATCTTCGGCAAGGTTAGATTGTATGGCGCAGGTACATATGGATTTGTCAGGCTGAGCATGTTAATGACCAGTTGGTGTAGTAAGAGTCCGAGCTGCGGGGTTGATGCCTCCTGGAGTCGACAACAAATAACTTGTCAACACTAGTGTCACAACCGTGCACACAACTACTTGACACTCAGCCAATACAAACCTGACTAAGCATAAAGCTCTGTAAACTGGTGAAGTGGGGCTCAGCTGCCCAAATTACCAATTCAGGTGTTAATATCTTAAATGTTCCAGGGTCATTACCCCTGCGGCCTGGAGAAAAAACTTTTGCAATAAGAAACACAAGAATGAAAGGAAAAACTGATACTGAATGCAAATAGAATTTATTAAGTTGTTGCTGCTATTTTCAGTGTTCGTGCAACGGGAAGAAAATCCAGCAAACCTAAAAAGAGTGCAAAACATTTACCAATCACATTTCACACTCGTAAAAGCTGGGTTACCTATTCACACGACTCACGCCAATAATGCCCTTTAAGTAAACACCGCCCTCACCCGCGATACACCTGCCAAAGTCTTATGCAAATTATCCTAATTATAAAAACTCAAATATTAACAAAGTCCACCAATAAACTACTAAGAAGCCTCAAGACGACAATTGAAGATCGTGGGTGACTATATAATTCACACTAAATTGCCTGATGCCAATCTATAACCATTGCCTTTTACCGTGTGATGGTTCATTATGCTCCACCCTTCTCAATGTTGTACCGACTTAACGTGTCTCCCAAGCACAATCTTCAGCATCAACAACCACTGCAGTCTCCCTCCCTGACACACTTAACATTCCATAAAGTGTGAAACATTCAACGCGTTAGCGAATGACAAATTAAAGTCGCAATTTCAGAATATTCTGCGAGGCGTCGTATTAGATAAATCTTTAGTAGCCTTAAAGAACAAAAGGCACAATACCTTGACTAGAATACACAATTATATAACCTCTACTACTACTACCACCACCATTACCTGCATTACGTCGACCATTAATTATTTAAAATTACTTCTACACTTCTTTCTTCCTCTCTCTGTCCCGTCCCTGTTCCCCTCTCCTATGTATACTGGCTCCCTCACCTTGGCGTGTTAATGTGACTAGTCAGTGGTCAAAGTCGGACCGAAACGACGTCATAATCTTATGCCTGGGTTATTTATATTTTTCTAGCCTTTTTAGTTTGCCTGTGGTTTATTCCGATAAAGGGGATCACAGCCCTCGAGACCCAGTCCCAAACCCGGCATCTTGGTTGATGGCCTTGACTATTATTGAGATAGTTATTTAAGAAAGTATCCACCCGCCTCCACACAAGTCTAAAGAAGAGTAACTCTAGGGCTTTCACTTCTTCCACAATAAACACTTGAGAAAGTCTTCAATCATGCTAAATTGGAGCCACAAATACGGGACGTTTCAAACTGTTTCAAAGCAAATAATCTTCTTCAGCCGTCCTACATTTCACTACTTATAACTTAAATCATTCAACAAGTATCCCAAGTCGTCAATGTATTTCTTTTTAAACTAAAGCAGAAAACTGCCTTATGCCTCCCTGGTTATGTTACTTCAAAGAGGATTCTAGGAACCATGGACCCTGCGGCCCCTAACTAGGCCTCCTGTTGACAGTCTAATGTTCTCCAGTCATGTAGATGAATGGTTCACAGAACCGACACGTTGATAAATTAGACATGTGCAACTCTTGGGTATCTTTATTGAGGAAACGTTTCGCCACACAGTGGCTTCATCAGCCCATACACAGGAGAAGCTAGAAGAACAGGAGGAGAATGAGGTAATCAGTCCCTCAGCCTTGAGTGGACTGACCACATCGACTCAAGGCTGAGGGACTGATTACCTCATTCTCCTCCTGTTCTTCTAGCTTCTCCTGTGTATGGGCTGATGAAGCCACTGTGTGGCGAAACGTTTCCTCAATAAAGATACCCAAGAGTTGCACATGTGTCTAATTTATCATCTCCAGTCATGGGCCAGGCTCGTCTAGTGATTACCTAGTCAACTAAGCTGTTATTGGTGAAAGCGGCCCACCGCCCCACACATCCATCACAGTCTGGTTGATCTGGCACTTTTCGAAGACTTCTATACTTGTCTCAGCAGTATTTCCGATATCTTCTGGCAGTTTTGAAATTTGAAGTATCCTGGAAAATGACTTTGGGTATGTTAACGCTAATTTAAATAAAAGTATAACCGGAAAATATCAAATTTAGATACATAAGAATACTGCACAATAACCCAATGAAAAAGCAGTGGACAAATGAGTACACAAAACGATAACTCAATAAATCTCGACGAACACGATTTTTCAACAGCTTCCCGTTCATACACGACTGGAATTGCCGAGCTGTGGTGCCTACGCTGGACTGCATGCTGCTAGCAGCAATAACCTGATTGCTCAGGTCATCAATCAAAAAGTCTGGTCTGGGACAGGGTCACATGCGGGATTACACACACTACAAACAGGTAGACTTTCACGAGAGACTGCAATAAGTACAATACACTATATGTACCTCTGACGAGTCCCCAGAGTTCTTCCATTCCCGGAGCCTGGCCATGCGCCAGGCTCGTCCGGTGGTTTCATAATTAAATATGGTTCCATCGCCTGAAATATCTCCCAAGTAATCTTAAAGAATCAAAGAAGAAAATTGCCACCAGTTTCATTTTTTTAATTGTGGCACGTCCAGAACACAAAGGTGTGATCTGAATTACTACCTGGATAAAGCAAGAGGAGAAAACCATAGTGCAGCTTCACTCACACTTCGTATTATTATTATTATTATTATTATTATTATAATCAAGGGGGAAGCGCTAAACCCGGAGGATTATACAGCGCCTGGGGGGGGGGATGTGGAAGGCATTCAGGCTTAATTCGGGGAACTGGAGCACAGATCCAATTCCCTAAATCAAGAGCCCCTCACCAACATCAAGGAACCTTCCTTGAGGGGTCACACTTCGTAAAATACTGGGCTGAGCTCAGCCCCATTATATCCCCCCACCACCCGCTATTAATGTAGATTAAACTGTTGTGCTAAGAGTAACAAATATTTAATACAAGGGAAAAAAAATTGCAAAATACCTTTGATATACCTTTGAAGTTTCGAGAGTTTCTCTACTCTCTGAGCTCGGCCATGGGCCAGGCTCGTCTGGTGCTTGCCTGGTCAACCAGGCTGTTGCTGCCGGAGGCCCGCTGCCCCACATATCCATCACAGCCTGGTTGATCTGGCACCTGGTGAAGATACTTGTCCAGTTTCCTCTTGAAAGCTAACTTTATTTTCTTTTTAATCGCAGGTGTTTTCCAAGTATGTAGAGTGATTCAGAAGAGAATAATACTTTATAACAGGTCCCCGGGGGAAGGGGGGGTTGGGGGGAGGTCATCAACCGCCGTGACCTGGTCTCAAACCAGGCCCATTTACAGATGACCTAATCAGTCAGTCAACCTATTTTTGCTAGCAGTACCCAGTTACAGCACCAAAGTCTGGTTCATCAGAAGAACCATATTCCTTGCAGATGGAGGGTGCTAAAATTCTTTTACCCTTTACACTTCCTGAGCTCTCTCTTGACGTCACTAAGTTGGAATATTGCGGGATAACACCACCAAGGCAAGTGACATCGTAGACCTGGAGAGCGTACACAGAACCTTCACTGTTCCTATAAATTCAGTTAAACACATGGATTATTTTGAACATTTTAAGTCCCCTAGACTGTATTCTTTGAACAAAGGAAAGAAAGATGAATCGATCTACACCTGGAAAATTCTGGGAAAGGAAGGATTGGGGGGGGGGGCGATGATCTCAAACCTGCACACGAAAATCCCTTCAAATGAAATCAATACGTTTGGCAGACGGTGCAAAATATCACTAATAAAATACATTCAATGAAAAGCAGGAGCATGATGGACACACTAAGAGAACTAAAAAAGTGACCAAGTCGGACCGAAACGTCGTCGTAAGCTTCTCTCTTTTATGTGCGGGTTATTTGTGTATCGTTCCAGCCACGGTATTGTGCCTTTTTTGTTATTCCTAGCTATATTGAAGAGGGAATTTGGCTAATTCCTCTAGTCAGCTCCTGATCAGCCGGGTTGTGTTACATGTGTTAGTCTGTGTGCCCCTTGTACCAACAGCCTGCTCGGACCCAGCATGGGCTGGGTCCGACCCGCGGGGGTGGTGACCCCCTGAACCCGACTAGGTGGTGGTGGTGGTGGTGGTGGGGAAGGCGAGAGAGCTGCTGGAGAATGTCAGAGAGCTTCAACAATGGTGTAGTGGAGGTAGTGTGCGTCTCCCACACAACCCCTTTAATCAGTGATAAATAAGGTGCGAGAGCTCGCTCTACCCTCACCAACAATCGGCCCTCACTACAACTCTCACCATTCTTTCATTACTAGTACACCTCTCCGTCCAATGTAAATACGGTACAAAATTACAAAACATGAAGTTGCTACCATCTCGTGTAAACATTGCTGGAAATGACAGCATCCCCAATAGGAACACAACACAAAAGACCCGCTGGACAAATTCATCGTTTCACCAATTAGCAACGTGACTTCTAACGTGTCGTTGTTAATGACGGACAATCGTAGGAAATTAGCCATCAACACCTCGACCTTCAAATAGTGAGAAATACCCACAAATACAGATATCACTACAAAGATTGGCTACACATTATACCTTGCGAAGATTAAAGCTTTTTTATATTTATTAATAAGCTCTCTTTCTCTTTGTACTACTGCATTCATGTTTTTCACATTGGCTGTACTTAGCACAGTCTGCTGAGACTTCCGTAACTGTTCCTACTACCTTGTTTACAGTTATCTTCAAAACTTCATGTCTTACCACAAGCCTCCTCTCTCTCATTACTATGCGACATCCCTCCTAGAATACTGCATGCCTTATCACTTCTTTAATAGCCTCCAGTAGCGCTAACATGTCTCAATTTCAGATATGCTATCTCACATTCCCCGTGATATATTTGGTACCTGTCTGGTATTTGCTTTGTGTAGATTAAGGGGAAGGACATAATTCCCTAATCCCAGTTTGGAAGAGATTGAGAAGGAGCATCTCAAAGTAAATGGCGTGCAGGGGTTGCGTTTCGGGAGATGGGTGAGGAATGGAGAAGTAAAAGGTTGCGACAGAACTGTGGGTAGTTTTTGAGGGACTGTGGGGCTGGGGGGTGGGTTGTGGGGCTGGGGAAAGGGTTGTGGGGCTGGGGAGAGGGCTGTGGGGCTGGGGAGAGGGCTGTGGGGCTGGGGAGAGGGCTGTGGGGCTGGGGAGAGGGCTGTCGGGCTGGGGAGGGTTGTGGGGCTGGGGAGAGGGTTGTGGGGCTGAGGACAGGGTTGTGGGGCTGAGGACAGGGTTGTAAGGCAGCGATGGCGTGGCAACAAACGTTCATAATAACCTTAGGACTATAACTATTCCAGGCAGTCTTTCTGCTTATCTTAAGCACAACTTTACCATATCAGGAAATTTTCACTGAATTCTCCAGTAACATTATGACTACGGCAACACTAGGGGAATAACTCCAACAGACAATTTATGTTAGGTAAATAGATACAGATGCATCTAATGTGACATTTCATTGAGGCAAGGTTTCGCTCTCCAGGAGCTTTGTCAAGCCGTTACTTGACAAAGCCTCTTGGAGAGCGAAACCTTGCCACAATAAAGTTACACATTTATTGTATCTGTGTCCATCTACCCAACATTTCGTCGGTAATTCTACCATTATTACTAAATACGCAATTTAGTTTTTTTTTTTTTAAATTCCGCTCTCACCGTGACTACATAAATATCTTTTATCTCAAGGTGGCAAAGCAGCAATTAATGTGACCATATCAAGAAGTTTACCTTGCAACATGGACCTGTAGGCACAGTCTGTGATGGCGAAGACATGCGGTGGCATCTCGTGTCGCTTCTTGCCTTTATACATCTCTATCACCTTTTCTGTGTAGATTGGAAGCCGTCTGTAGGGGTTCACCACCACGCAGAACAGCCCGGAGTAAGTCTATAAGAGAAAAAAAGAATAATATTACAAATTATAAACAACAGTTAACCGAGCAAATATTAATACAGTGTGTGTGTGTGTGTGTGTGTGTGTGTGTGTGTGTGTGTGTGTGTGTGTGTGTGTGTACTCACCTAGTTGTACTCACCTAGTTGAGGTTGCGGGGGTCGAGTCCGAGCTCCTGGCCCCGCCTCTTCACTGATCGCTACTAGGTCACTCTCCCCGAGCCGTGAGCTTTATCATACCTCTGCTTAAAGCTATGTATGGATCCTGCCTCCACTACATCGCTTCCCAAACTATTCCACTTACTGACTACTCTGTGGCTGAAGAAATACTTCCTAACATCCCTGTGATTCATCTGTGTCTTTAGCTTCCAACTGTGTCCCCTTGTTGCTGTGTCCAAACTCTGGAACATCCTGTCTTTGTCCACCTTGTCAATTCCCCTCAGTATTTTGTATGTCGTTATCATGTCCCCCCTATCTCTCCTGTCCTCCAGTGTCGTCAGGTTGATTTCCCTTAACCTCTCCTCGTAGGACATACCTCTTAGCTCTGGGACTAGTCTTGTTGCAAACCTTTGCACTTTCTCTAGTTTCTTTACGTGCTGTGTGTGTGTGTGTGTGTGTGTGTGTGTGTTTGATTGATTGATTTTGGCTTAAATAGCAACGCTCTTCTTGGTGAATAAGGCAAGCGAAAATTTGTGTATGCAATAATTTCGCAAAAATTATTCTGAACCTAACGAAAAAAAATATATTTCAACGTTTATTACTAAATTACCTAAAATATATTTAGGCTAAATTAAATTGTGCTCGTTATAATAAGGTTAGGTAAGTTTTCTAAGGTTCTTCTGGTTCAAAATGATTAATTTTTACATTAAGTGAAAAAACTATCTTTAAACGTGGAAGAGAAAATTTCAGAAAGGACTTAATTTTAAATGAGTTCTTGCTGACCAGTTTTACCTATTCGGCACGACATTATGTTATTAGCAGCATTTTTTTTTTTTTGGGGGGGGGGAGGAAACTGAATTCTATCAGTCAAGCATACTTCGAGCCCGAGTATCGGGAGAGCAGTTAATTATCAGCATATATACATGTGCATCTACCTTGGCTAATACTCATCTCCAATACACCAGGGAGGAAGGAGGGGCAACTGCCAGCTTCAGGGAGTCCCAGAAGTCTAGAAAATATGGAGAACTTGCCCATCACTATATGTTTGTTCCCATAGGCTCAGAGACCCTTGGCTCATGGGGAAAGAATGCATAAGGAGCTGGGAAAAAGACTCATCAGGGTAACTAGGGATCCCAGGGCAGCTAGTTTTCTGTTCCAGCGGCTCAGTGCGGCTGTTCAAAGGGGTAATGCCTGCTGTATTTTGGGCACACGCACCAGCTCTGAGGAGCTGGATGAGATTTTCGCCTTATAATCGGGGATACACACGTAACATGTACCGTATATGCCACCTTTATATCAACAATGTATCTCTTAAATCTTCTGTACCATATTATGTAATAAAATATCCCTATTAAAAAAAAAAGAATGAAAAGATGGGGTGGTAGGGGAAATGGAATATTCAAACGGCTTCAGGAAGAAATCCAAATATTCTTCCTTGAAGCCTTTTTATCCACTTCTCCGAGGCTATGGGTCCCACAATTTACACCAGAGATGGACCCCATCAGAACAGAGTATACTACTGACTCCGGCCATACAATAGAGCGGAAAAATAATGTAAGGGACCTGGGAGTAGTAATGTCCGAGGATCTCACTTTCAAGGATCACAACAGTGCCACGATCGCACGTGATAAGAAAATGATAGGATGGATAATGAGAACTTTCAAAACGAGAGATGCCAAGCCCATGATGATCCTTTTCAAATCACTTGTTCTCTCTAGGCTGGAATACTGCTGTACATTAACATCTCCATTCAAAGCAGGTGAAATCGCAGATCTAGAGAGTGTACAGAGATCCTTTACTGCACGTATAAGTTCTGTCAAGCACCTCAACTACTGGGAACGCTTGGAAGCACTTGACTTGTACTCTTTGGAACGCAGGAGGGAGAGATATATCATAATCTACACTTGGAAAATCTTGGAAGGAATGGTCCCAAATCTGCACACAGAAATCACTCCCTACGAAAGTAAAAGACTGGGCAGGCGATGCAAAATACCCCCAATAAAAAGTAGGGGGGCCATTGGTACACTAAGAGAAAACATCATAAGTGTCCGGGGCCCAAAACTGTTCAACAGCCTCCCATCAAGCATTAGGGAAATTGCCAATAAACCCCTGGCTGCCTTCAAGAGAGAGCTGGACAGATACCTAAAGTCAGTACCGGATCAGCCGGGCTGTGGCTCGTACGTTGGACTGCGTGCGGCCAGCAGTAACAGCCTAGTTGATCAGGCCCTGATCCATCGGGAGGCCTGGTCATGGACCGGGCCGCGGGGGCGTTGATCCCCGGAATAACCTCCAGGTATCATATATATATATATATATATATATATATATATATATATATATATATATATATATATATATATATATATATATATATATATATATATATATATATATATATATATGCAAAACAACCATTGTGAAAGAGTAGTGAAATTCCAAGCGCTTTCGTGACTACTCACATTGTCAAGGAACTATGAAAGTAATACATCAAAGGAAGGCAATTAAAGGGCTTAGACTACACCTCACAGTCAACCCATACAACAAAGAAACACCTGACGCGCAACAATACCGGACTCATAAGAAAAGAGATTTTAACCGTCCAATTGATTTTCAAAAAGTTGAGAAAGTTGTATCAAGCAAGTCCATGGTTGACAGAAATATAATTGAATCTTGTTTCATAAAAAGCAGTTTTGAAAATAATATGAATATTTCCTTAGGTTTATATAAATTAGACTCATTTATAATTAATAAAATTTGGTTAGAGTTTAATAATACATTGGACAAATAATAAACCTTATTTCTTGGGTAGAATATTTTGTTAGTGGGATGTCGTGAGGACCTGTCTAGTTGGACCAGCGGACCTACTGCAGTGTTCCTCTTTTCTTACGAGTCCGGTATTGTCGCTCGTCAGGTGTTTCTTTGTTGTGGGGCTTGACTGTGAGGTGTAGTCTAAGCCCTTTAATTGCCTTCCTTTGATGTATTACTTTCATAGTTCCTTGACAATGTGAGTAGTCACGAAAGCGCTTGGAATTTCACTACTCTTTCACAGTGGTTGTTTTGCATATTTTAAAATCGCCTGTTTACTGTGATCTTATTGCATATATATATATATATATATATATATATATATATATATATATATATATATATATATATATATATATATATATATATATATATATATATATATATATATATATATATATAAAAGAACAACTCTCAAATCACACTCGGGGATGGGGGGGGGGGGGACTGGTGACTACGAGTGGTGGAGCTGCCTGGTTATGTAAACACCGTGTACATGACGTCACCCACACACTCAAGTCCCAGCAACAAACATCCGCCTCCAACTCTTCCCCACATTCCCTCGCGCCATTCCTTCCACAGCTCATACTAGTTGGTCTATGGAAACTTATGACTGATAGTGATGGTCCTTACTTCTAGTTTGCACTGCGATTCCAGTCTATACAGAACTGTGACTATGTTCGAGGGGTCTTCTACCCCGCAGCCCTGCCTGAATCAGGCTTTCCTGTTGGCCGCGTGGACAAATTAGGCTGTCTGTACAAGCGGCCCGCAGACACAGAAGCCGGATGATCCGATACTGTTACCAGGTAACTGCCCAGCTCAATGCAAAATTATCGTCGTTCCGGCAGTATGTCTGGTATCCGCTGGTATTATGTTGACACTTATGTGCCTGTGTCCACATGAAGCACTACACTACGTAAGGGTCATAAAGGGCCTAGGAAATAGGAAGTAATCAGGTGCGAGTCCTTTATCAGCATCAAACCCCCTCCCCTCCTCCCTTTCCTTGGAGAGAGTTCATACTTCTGAACGGAGTAATTACTGGACAGTAAAGATTTTATTGGGATTATCTCTGAGGCTTTGCAACCCACGTAAACCCTATTCCCACTGAGCTACTTGATCCCCTCTCTCAGGCCTAATGCACGGCACAGCAGTCAGCCAACACCCAGGCAACTACTTATCACTACGGGTACGAGGAAATATGCAGAAGCACAGCCTGGTTGACCAGACAAGCACCAGATAAGCCTGGCCCAAGGCCGGTCTCTGGGAGTAGAAAAACTCTCGGAACTCATCAAAAGCTCTTTTACCATAATGTTAAGGAGCTCAAAAAGTTGCTATGACACTTGTGCAACATCTGGATATCTTTATACCCAAATGTTGCACAATGCCTCGTTTATCAACTTATTTACTTTCTAAACTATTGATACTCAAAAATTATTATAGCAAAAGTATTTAGATAATTATTTTGCATCATCTAACACCAAGAAGTGAAAATCCGTGGGAAGGAGTGCAGGCAACTACGTTGGACCGCATGCTCCTGACACCGGGATGCTGGGAAGATGACCCCTAAACTACTACAGGTAAGCTGTCATGTGTGATGTATACTGTTCTACTATGATAGTGCTGGTGTCAACCCTGGTACCATCTAATGTTCTACCATGACAGGTTAGGTAAGATTCATCAGCAAACAGTACAATTTTTTTTTTTTTTTTTGACGTGGATCTTATTCATCTGACCCGCCACCGCTGGAGCGTTTGATCATCTGACAGACGCCTTCCGTTGGCCTACTGGTCTACCCCAGATGGTGCCGATTTCAACCTTCGCACCTGCTATTGTTCTGCCATGGCAATGCAGCACTCATGCCTGCTATTGTTCTGCCGTGGTGCTGCTGTTATCAACAACACTGGTGCCTGCTGTGTCCTGGCCACCACAAGCATTTCCGCAGGCGCGTCACTTCCTGCAGCGGCCGTGCAACTAATGGCGTCGCCATACAAGGAAACTATTATGAAGGAGTACATATCAGATGCAGACATCACCACATCCCACAGTAATCCAGGTCCCCTATCTCACACACCAGTCATCACTAACCGGATTACTTCTACTCTCGCAGCACTGCCTGCAGTTACACTTCTTTCCCATCTGTTTTACCATCCTTGCCTCAAAGGTCTAAATAAATAACAGCCCTTAAATCAGGATAGGAGATAGTTCAGCAGACAGTTGCAGTGTGGACCAAGTCCTCTGCCATTTGTCTTTTCCATGCACTCTCATGACCATTTTGTCAGGAATGTATATCCTTGATATACATCTGATGAGTTCGAGAGGTTTATACTCCCGAAGTCCTGCCTTGGGCCAGATTCGTCTAGTGTTTGCTAGGTCAACCAGGCGTTGCTGTTGGTGGCACGCTGGTCCACATATCCACTACAACCTGTTTTATCTGATAGTGTTTCTGATATGTGGTAAGATGTTGAATAGTCTGGGGCCACTAACGATGATACAATATTCTCTTACTGTGCACACTGGGCTTATTTTACACTTCCTCTCACTACCAGTATGTTAGGAAAGTGTGCAGATTTAGTACTAGGCCCTTAAGTATTTTCCATGTATATATTATCACTTATCGTTTTCTCCTCCGTTCCAGTGAATACTTACTTTAAAAATGCTTTATTGACTACGCAAGCCGTAAATGATCTCGGTATCTGTTCCAGCTTTATTTCCTCCGCCCTGAACGAGGCAGTCAACATTGAATAAACGAAAGTTCGCCAAGCGATTTAAATAGTTCTGCTACTGGCGCTATTAGAAAGTTTCGCCTTTATGAGATTCGTTAACTCTAGACTGTATAACTTATAATCCCTGGAACGTAGTCGAGAAAGATGCATCATAATTTATACCTGGAAGATTCTAGAGGAATTGATCATAAACCATACCCCCGGCCGGGATTGAACCCGCGGTCATAGTCTCAAAACTCCAGCCCGTCGCGTTAGCCACTAGACCAGCTAGCCACAATAAGATTCATCCAACTAGTTGGATGAATCTTATTGTGGCTAGCTGGTCTAGTGGCTAACGCGACGGGCTGGAGTTTTGAGATTGATCATAAATCTGCGCACCTATACTGAAAATCAGGAATGCAATGAGTACACTAAGAAAGTAGGGAGACAGAGGCTGTAAAGCTCTTTAGACTTAATGGAAATACCAACAGACCACAAGTTATCTTCAAGAAGAAATTGTCTGCAGATAGTTAGGTAGTCTCGAAATTTGATGAGCGTGTTGACAATATATGTTAGGTAAGATTAGTCAGGCAACAGGACAAGTGTTTCCCTACGCGGTTCTCAGTTTCATTTGACGACCCGCCACTGGAGTTTTTGGTCATCTGACCAAGGCCTTCCGCTGGCTTACCGGTCCACCCGTCTAAAAATTAATATGTGACATATACAGATCATTCAGTGATATACCTGTGACCATTTCCCAGAGTTTTCCCAACTCTTGCAGCCCAGCCTGGTACTGGGCTTGACTGCCAGGTAAACCAGGCTGTTGCTCTTATAGGTTACCTGAAGAATATTTCAGGGAGTCACCGTCCCTGTGACCAGGTCCCAGACCAGGCCTCCTGGTGGACCAAGGTCTGATCTACCAGGCTGTTACTGCTGCCTTCACGCAACTCTACGTACGAAACATAGCCCGGCTGATCAGGAACGGACCTGAAGTATTTTATGAAGATGCACAACAAAGCAGGGAGATAAATCTGTGTTGGATGCTGCAAGACTTTTTGCCGACAAATACGGTAGAAAGACACTGGACGAAACAAACGCTTATTTACTTTATAACAACATTGACGAGCAAAGTTAACGTGTAGTGGTCATACAACAACCTTTAAATACAGAAATTTCTGCCTAGAGTGGCAAGTCTTCAAAATAAAGGTTTCCTCTGTATATGACATTCTGACCACAAAAGTGAAGAAATACACTTTGCAGAACAAAGATTGAAACAAATATTCCATCTGTTTAGATTTTTATAAAGCACTAAACAAATGTCCTAGTAAAAGTTTGTTCTGCAAAGTGACTTCTGCAACAGTTTACTCTACACTAGTACAACAGTACTCGGAACAAAAGTAAAACAGCACTCGGCGGGTGAACCACGTGGGCAAGGAGCGGCAGTGACCTTGAACTTGGGCCAGGGGTAACTCACCCCTGGCAGCCGCTACACAATCATCCATAACTCTTACTTGCCACGCCCACTTTGCAATAACAATAACCACAATGACAATAAATAATAAATTTATTTTTCAATAAGATACATTTGGTACCTAGGTTTCTTACATGTCAAAGCCAATATTTATTTAAATTTCTCGCGCGGACTTAAGCTAGGACTAAATACTAGTGTCGCGTGGGTACTTAAGGGAGATGTACGAGTAGGAATACACTAGCTGGTTAGTTGATAAAACGTATATTGGCAGAGTCTTGAGCGAAGTACAGGCCAGCCTATCTGTCTCGCCTTATGCCTATACTGGAAGAGAGAGGCCTGCAGGCAAGCGCGTGACGTCACATCTAGCCACCGAGCCTAACTGAACAGGGAGCCTATATATAATATGAATGATACAACTTTCGATATATTACACAAGTATATTACCTAGGAATTCAGTAATACTACTGACACTAGAACTTCACAGTACAAGTTCAAAGTTACTCTGCCACAAGACTTCCCTGCAATCTGTTGCAATGTATGTCGTGGGGGTTCGGTAGGAGATATGATGGTTGTAGGTAAACACGCTTGTTGATAAATTAGACACATGTGCACTCTTGGGTATCTTTATTGAGGAAACGTTTCGCCACACAGTGGCTTCATCAGTCCATACAAAGGAGAATCTTGAAGAACAGGAGGAGAATGAGGTAATCAGTCCCTCAACCTTGAGTCGATGTGGTCAGTCCAGTGGTTCTCTGAACCATTCATCTACAAACACGCTTGTGGATGGTAACACTGTCAGACTGTGATGGGAGCCCAGGCCTGCCTTGTTCTGCCTGCTTGTATGTTTATCCGTGGAGTGAGGACGAGGCAACGTCTCTCACTCACTCATGCTGTATCCCGTGACGTCATACAGTCACTCGGCCTAATAGGGATCTTCTATATAAAACACATGGATGGTACTATAATGCTCAGCTAATCTATACAACACATACAAGGAGATCAGCAACTATGCTGACATTCACACACAAATCAAGCAGTACATACTGCAACCGAACAGCAGTATAATTCTATACACTAATGCTACATCATTCATAACACGTCCAACTTCAAACGAATTTCTTAACTGTCTAGATTTAGTAAACAATTATAAAAGTGATGGAAAAACAATAAACAAAATTATTTTACCAATTCAGCCAGTGGGTGAAACCTCGTGCAGTGAAGGTTGGACTTGGTTAAAGCGTCTTTGTGGTCTGGCACCCTCCTCTACCCACTAAAAATGTTGTTAAAACATTAGTGATGAAGTCTGGTGCTGCTAAACCTATTAACTTGTGACTGCGTCACCTTAAACCTAAACCTCTTCTATTCACAAAACTGAAGGAAAAAATAACTGTAGGTTTGTTGTGTTTTCTGTAACTGCTTATAAGAGCCAGTGCAGCCAAAATTTGTCGCATGCTTCCTTGTACCCGGCAGCAACTTCTAGGTTACACAACTTCCTTGTACCCGGCAGCAACTTCTAGGCTACACAACTTCCTTGTACCCGGCAGCAACTTCTAGGCTACACAACTTCCTTGTACCCGGCAGCAACTTCTTGGCTACACAACTTCCTTGCACCCGGCAGCAACTTCTTGGCTACACAACTTCCTTGTACCCGGCAGCAACTTCCTGGTTACACAACTTCCTTGTACCCGGCAGCAACTTCCTGGATACACAACTTCCTTGTACCCGGCAGCAACTTCCTGAGAGAGAGAAAGACACTCCCTCTACAGAAGACGACGAAGAGTCACTGAGCTCCTCAGGAGTGCTAGAATATCTGATACACGAAAGGAGGCGCTGACCAGGGAAGTGGAAACTATCGAACTTAAGTTAAAAGACTCTTACAGGAACCAGGAGAGGCAGGAGGAGCTTAAAGCTATTAGTGAAATTGAAAGAAATTCAAAATATTTCTTTTCATATGCCCAAAATAAGGCAAATACCACATCTAGTATCGGGCCCTTACTCAGACAGGATGGGACTTACACAGATGACAACAAGGAAATGAGTGAAATATTGAAATCCCAGTATGAATCTGGGTTTAGTGAACCACTAATCGGTCTGAAGATCGACGACCCAAATGATTTCTTCATGAGCCTCAAAACTCCATAAATGTATGCCAGATTTCCGACATTACCCTAACTCCGATAGATTTCGAAAAAGTCATTGACAACATGCCCATGCACTCAGCCCCGGGCCCAGACTCGTGGAACTCTGTTTTCATTAAGAACTGCAAGAAACCCCTCTCGCGTGCCCTAAGTACGCTATGGAGGAGGAGCTTGGACATGGGTGAAATTCCAGTCACTTAAAACAACGGATATAGCCCCACTCCATAAACGTGGCAGCAAAGCATTAGCTAAGAACTATAGACCAATAGCTCTGACGTCCCACATCATAAAAATCTTTGAAAGAGTGCTAAGAAGCAGGATTGCAAATCACCTGGATTCCCAAAATCTGCACAATCCAGGGCAACATGGGTTCAGGGCAGGTCGCTCCTGCCTCTCAACTACTGGATCCCTATGATATGGCCTTGGATGCACTGGAAGAAAATCAGAATGCAGATGTAATATACACAGACTTTGCAAAAGCATTTGGCAAATGCGATCATGGTGTAATAGCCCATAAAATACGTGCTAAAGGAATAACTGGGAAAGTGGGGAGATGGATCTTCAACTTCCTAACAAATCGAACACAAAGAGTAGTGATCAACAGAGTTAAATCGGAGGCTGCGATAGTGAAGAGCTCTGTTCCACAAGGCACAGTACTCGCCCCCATCTTATTCATTATCCTCATATCAGACAGACAGAGATATACATCACAGCACCGTATCATCCTTTGCGGATGATACTAGGATCTGCATGAGGCTGTCATCTGCTGAGGACGCGGTTAACCTCCAAGAAGATATAAACAAAGTTTTCCAGTGGGCAACGGTAAACAATATGATGTTCAATGAGGACAAATTCCAACTACTCCGTTATGGAAAACTGGAGGAGATAATAACTAGAACGGAGTATACTACAGACTCTGGCCATACAATAGAGCAGAAAAATAATGTAAGGGACCTGGGAGTAGTAATGTCTGAGGATCTCACTTTCAAGGATCACAACAGTGCCACGATCGCACGTGCAAAGAAAATGATAGGATGGATAATGAGAACGTTTAAAACGAGAGATGCCAAGCCAATATTATCCTTTTCAAATCACTTGTTCTCTCTAGGCTGGAATACTGCTGTACATTAACATCTCCATTCAAAGCAGGTGAAATCGCAGATCTAGAGAGTGTACAGAGATCCTTTACTGCACGTATAAGTTCTGTCAAGCACCTTAACTACTGGGAACGCTTGGAAGCACTTGACTTGTACTCGTTGGAACGCAGGAGGGAGAGATATATCATAATCTACACTTGGAAAATCTTGGAAGGAATGGTCCCAAATCTGCACACAGAAATCACTCCCTACGAAAGTAAAAGACTGGGCAGGCGATGCAAAATGCCCCCAATAAAAAGTAGGGGCGCCATTGGTACACTAAGGGAAAACACCATAAGTGTCTGGGGCCCAAGACTGTTCAACAGCCTCCCATCAAGCATTAGGGGAATTGCCAATAAACCCCTGGCTGCCTTCAAGAGAGAGCTGGACAGATACCTAAAGTCGGTGCCGGATCAGCCGGGCTGTGGCTCGTACGTTGGACTGCGTGCGGCCAGCAGTAACAGCCTGGTTGATCAGGCCCTGATCCATCGGGAGGCCTGGTCATGGACCGGGCCGCGGCGGCGTTGATCCCCGGAATAACCTCCAGGTAACCTCCAGGTACCCGGCAGCAACTTCTAGGCTACACAACTTCCTTGTACCTGGCAACAACAACTTGGCTACACAACTTCCTTGTACCCGGCAACAACAACTTGGCTACACAACTTCCTTGTACCCGGCAGCAACTTCTAGGCTACACAACTTCCTTGTACCCGGCAACAACAACTTGGCTACACAACTTCCTTGTACCCGGCAGCAACTTCTAGGCTACACAACTTCCTTGTACCCGGCAGCAACTTCTTGGCTACACAACTTCCTTGTACCCGTTAGCAACTTTTAATTTACGTGTCATTCCAAAATTTTAAGAGGGTGGAGGTACGAAGGCGCGTAAGATGTGGGCAATTTTTTGGGTTATTATATTTCTTAGAATCTAAAATTAAGATACATGTACATCCTCCTGAGGTGGGCGGGCAATGGGGGCGTCAATCGCCCCCCCCCCTCCCCACAAAGTGGGTACAGAGGTATGAGCGCCCCACACCTGCCTCATGACAAGGCGGGTGACGGGAAGCCAACTTTCGAAACTGTCACAACTAATAAGAACAAATTTCATCATCATTTTTTTACATTTATAGCTAATCATACGAGAGAAATTATTTTGGAGAAACAGATAATCCATAAGAATGAGAGAAACCAAGTTGATTTGATAAGAGGCTTCAGTAATTCGTGAAGGATGTTTTCACGGGTCACTGCCTCCACGGCCTAGTCCCATACGACCTGTTTTTATAATACTCATTTGTGCTTAATTATTATCTGTTTACAATAATGTTTTACCACTGAATACCTCATTGCTTAATCTTAAGTTAATTTTAAGCCTGCCCGTAATGCTATGCATTCAAGTGGCTTTGGCATGCTGCATTTAACTGTATTCTTTTGTACTTCTCTGTATCATATTCAAATTAATAAATAAATAAATAAATAAACAAACAGCCACAGCCCACCTGGTCAGTAATTGACTAAAAAGAGACTCATCAAATTCCCTAATGAAAGCAGGAAGGTGTCTATTGGTAATTCCCTTTGTTTATGATGGGAGGCTACAAGTCTCGAGCCTCTACACTTACTGCTATCTCTTTGTGGTCTTATGGCATCCCTACTTTTCATCAAGGATATTTTGCACTGTCTACTGAGTCTCTTCCTTGCATAGTGATTTGTGTGTGCAGATTTAAGATCAACATCTCTGGGGATTGATCTAGCACCTGGTAAAGGTACTTGTCCATTTTCCTCTTGAAAGACTTCTACACTTGTCCCAGCAGTGTTTCTGGTAAGATGTTGAATAGTCAGGGTCCACTGATGTTTATACGTACCCGCATTTACAGCTGAACTCAGCGCGTCACTTTGTAAATCCTCAGCGCCTGGTTCACATTCTTGTACTGTGTAATGTACTCTTCAATTCGTGGCTCTTTATTCGAGTTGGAATGGCTCAAATCAAGAACCAGTATATAAGTATCTTCACCATGTGATAGATGTGTGGGTCAGCGGACCACCAGCAGCAACAGTCTCACTGACCAGGCAAGCACCAAACTAGCCTGTCCTATGGCCGGGCTCCGGGAGTAGAACAACTCTCGGAACTCAAAGGTATATCAAAGGGTGCATTTTGCATGTTACAACTAAAACTAACAGGTGACATTTCGGTGATTATATCGGAAGATATCGCCTTCAAAAGATGACGACAGTGCCTTCATTGCTCTTGTTATCCAGTCAATCATATTAGATAACTAGAACCACCAACCAACCAACCAGCCCACACCAGCAACACCCAGCCCACCAACCCGCTTCCACCAGCATCAGCTACCCACCACCGTCATCCTCCCCAATGTTGCTAGTGCATTATCTTATCATAGATCATTGCCGTAGGCAAGCTCGCCTCTATACACTCCCAGTGGTAGATCCGTTCTGCCCATCAACTTCTATGCGTCTCAATGAATACTGTGGGCCTGTTGAAAGATGTCAAAATTACACATTTGCAGAATGTGTTAACTTCTACTTTTTGCATCTATTAAGTCACGTATCTAAATCATTAGTTGTGTATCCTTCACACTGGAAATAGCAAGGACACCAATGGAAATAAGTCAATGACTTTTTTGGGTTATCCTAGGTAATTACGCATATGAAAATTTATGTAGCTATTTATGTGTATCTGTATTGAATAAACTTACTATGTGCGGCCTTTAATTAATACTGGGTGTGTATAACCTTTAACTTGTACATGAGGGCCCCACTTATACAGCAGGTTAGGTTCCAGGCTGTAAAGTGAATCATAGCCTTGTTTTACTTTCAAATGCATGTAAAAGCCTGATGTTTATATAACAAGTGAGCAATAGCACTAGGCCTTAAAAAAATGCAGATACAGTACACATTATTTACCTTAAAATATTTTCGTCCTTAGCTTGTACTGAGTGGCGGATATATTTATTGTAAGAAGTCTGAATAAATGAAGAATGTGTATAACTGAAAACCGCTGCATTAGAGAAACGCCGTATAGTGAAGCCCTCCTGTACTTTATAGTCATCTGCTATTGATGACCTCCAGGGATATGGGTAATTATTGGTCTGATTAGCCAAGCTACTGGTGCTTCACAGTTTATGATCCTATGTAAGCATTACGGCTTGGGTGTACATGTATCTGTAACCGATCAGGCTGCATGGGTAGAAAAACCCATGCAGCCTGACCTGAGGTCAGGCTTTCACATTAATTGCTTGTTCAACCAGGCTGATACTGACCTTTAAAACTGATCTGGTGGGTAACATAACCATGTATATCTTAGGAAAATGTAATGATCCCGGACCATTAACCTGTAGTCAGCAGAGTCAACTTACCTGTAACCGGAGTCAGGAGATTGCCAGGAGCCTTGCCTGTGGCCAGCGAGGACAGAAAGGCATAGCAGACTACACAAGAGACTTCCATTAAAAATAAGGAGTCCAGTAAGCATACTAACAATACTATGTAACGTATCCATCCTGTCATCTTCCTGGCTGTCATGATATTTGCCTTGTGTTCTCTGAAAGAAGGCTCAGCCAACGTTATTACTCACGTGTTCCTTTCCTTCTATCTGAAGATCCTCTTGGGTTTTGTACCCAGTGTCCCTTTTGAGTTCTTTATTCTTTCAAAATCTAAGTAACTAGAATACAACATCGTACATATCACATACGCGTTTTAGTTTTCTTCCGTAATTCTGCCATAGTGGTTTAGTACTTGTGACAAGTATGATACAACGAATCTTCAAGAAGATATAATCTTCCAATGAACCAAAAACAGTACGATGTTCAATGAGGACAAATTTCAGTTGCTCTGCAAGAGAAGAATGGAGGAAAAAAAAAAAGAGACTGAAATGGAGTACAAGACAAACTGCATTTGTTCCATGCAGATAAAGTTCAAAAGTTGCTATAGCAACTACGATTTTTTTTTGCTGTATCCTGCATAATTAGGACATTCAAAACTAGATATATCCAGCTAATAAGTTTCTAGTGACTTGTACTTTCCAGGCTGGAATATTGCTGAATACTGACGACCCCCTTACCTTCCTGGAGTGTGTCCAGAGGGTCAACGCCCTCGCGGCCCGGTCCCAGACCAGGACTCCCGGTGGATGACCTGAGCAATCAAGCTGTTGGTGCTAGCCGCACAAAACCCAACAAAGGATTGACTTGAGAAACTTGTCCAGTTCTTTCTGAAAGACAGTCAGGGGCCTGTTGGTAATTCCCCCTAAGTAAGAAGTGAAAAGGTAGAAGTCTTGGTCCCTCCACACTCCTTGAATTTAAATTACTGTACGTGCTGCATCCCTAATTTGCATTGGGGATATTTAGCTCTATCTGCCAAGCCTCTTTTACTTTCAAGGCGAATGATCTGCGTGTGCAGGTTTGGGACAAATCCTTCTAGAACTGTCTAGGTATATATTATAATGTACCTCTCTCGTTTACGTCCCAAGGAGTTTAAATCGAGGGACTTCAAATGTTCCCAAAAATTTAGGCGCTTGACAGTCTACGAGCAGTGCAGGTTCTCTGCACATTCTCCAGGTCTACAATTTTGTCTGCCTTGAATGGAGCTGTTATATTACAGCAATAATCCGGCCAAGTGAACACAAGGTATTTTCGATTACTAGCTAACCATCCCTTGTTTTGATAGGTCTAGCTGTCCAGCCGACCATTTTCCTTGCGGTTGTGATAGTGACACTGCTGTGACCATTTACGCTCAAATAAGCTATTCAGATTTGTTTTATACTCCAGTATTGTCTTTACTTCCTCAATCTCTCCATAACGGAGTGACAAACTTATCATTGATCAAATTCACAGTGGCCCACTGAAAGACTATTTATATCAACTTGGAGGTTTGCAGCGTCCGCAATGGATCCCACTCAAATACAGATTATAGTATCGTCTGCAAAAGATGATACGGTGCAATGATTATGCCTCTATCAAGTCACTTCCTAAACAGCCAGGCTCTGGGACGTACGTTGGATTGCATGCGGCTAGTACTAACAGCCTGGTACATCACGCCAGCAGAGGGGTGAAGTCGATAACCACCCGAATCTTAGGGTAAACGTATTATGCAATACTTTACATCATACGTAAAAGCATAGCGGAGAGAGAGAAGTGCGAAGCAGGTGCCAGGAGAATGAATGAATGTGTACAAACTGGCGCCAGAGCCGAGAAGCTCCCGTTAGAGACTTACTCTACATATATTAACATTCACTAGTGGCCAGCAAGGTCAGTCAACCGTTGTACACTGCCACGAGTCACGCCACACTACGTCAGACATAGTATGGGCAACTTTACCAAATACTGTAAGCATTACATACAAAATACTCTAGATTAGATAGGATTAGACTGAGGTGAGTAGAGAGCCAGAGGACACTGAAGCAAAGGAGGCAGCTAGTCATGGAGACATTACCTGAAGGATGCTTCTGGAGGTGAACGCTCCGCCGCCTGCTCCCAGGCCAGGTCTCCTGGTGGATCAAAGCCTGATCAACCAGTTTGTTACTGCAGTGCAATGTACGAACCACAGCCCGATCAGAAACTGATTTGAAGAACTTGTCCGATCCCCCCCCCTCTTAAAAAGAGCCAGATGTTTGCGTGTCATATCCCTTAAGCAAAGAGGGCGTGAAGAGTCGGGGATCTCCGACAATGAAAGAGTTCTCTCGGTGTACTCGTCTCGCCCCTGGTTTTTATGAAGAGGTACTTTGCGCCGTCTACCACGTCTCTTGCTTTCACTTGGAGGGACCAGTCCCTTTAGAATTTACCAGATTTAAGTTATTTACCTTTCTCGCCTACCTTCCGAGGAATACAACGGAGGGGATTTCAGGCGTTCCTGAGAGTTAAGATGTTAGGAAGCACTTTGTTATTCTCCGGGCGATACTTAAGTGGAATGAACTAGACTTTACAGGGAAACCCTACACAGGTTTAAGACCGGGAGGTCAGAAGTCAGTAAAATTGGTTGATAATGAGTAGAGGTGCCCGACCAAAGCTACTGATCTACCCCAGTAAACTTTTGAGAGAGTACAGTATTAGCAGACGTGCAGGAGCTATATCGTATACTAGTACCTCAGAACTAGTTATTGGCACAATTAATCATCAGTCAGGATCCACACCATAAACTAGTACCTCAGGACCAATATGGATGCTATTACACTGCCAGGAGTCAAACTAGTACCTCAGCACTAGTAAGACACTTCACCCTACACACTAAGAGATTCGCCTATAATATACTTTTCATTAAACTAGTCACTTCCATATTTACGTTGGTACTATACATATGTGGAAGGTACTTGGGGACGTAACGTCCCAAATCTACACACTGTCACGACATGCTGCAGTGGCAGAAATGGAAGAACATGTAAAATAAACTCGGTTGAACATCAGTGGTCCCAGATTATTCAACATTTTACCAGAAAATATCAGAAACACTACCTGAAGAAGTTGACAAATTAGACATATGCAACACTTGGGTATCTTTATTGAGGAAACGTTTCGCCACACAGTGGATTCATCAGTCCATACAAAGGAGAACGGGGAAGAACAGGAGGAGTCTGAGGTAATCAGTCCCTCAGCTTTGAGTCGATGTGGCCAGTACATCAATCTTGAAAAGAATACAGCATGTGCGCGAAGTAGCAGCTTATATACCGTAGGCAGGAGAGGTGCAGCAGTCGTAGGTGGTGTCACATTTCTCCAATGCGGAAGTAAATCATGGCCAAGGGTTAGGCACGTGAAGAATTCCCTGTATTAAGATCCTAAGATGTTCCTGTGTCAGACAGGAATGTAGATGAATGGTTCAGAGAACCGACAAGTTGATAAATTAAGACATGTGCAACACATAGGTTTCTTTATTGAGGAAACTTGTCGGTTCTCTGAACCATTCATCTACATTCCTGTCTGACACAGCAACATCTTGGGATCTTAATACAGGGAATTCTTCACGTGCCTAACCCTTGGGCATGACCTACCTCCGCATTGGAGAAATGTAATACCACCTACGACTGCTGCACCTCTCCTGCCTACGGTACATAAGCTACTTCTTTGCACATATGCTGTATTCTTTTCAAAGATACCCAAGTGTTGCAAGTGTCTAATTTATCAACTTGTCGGTTCTTTGAACCATCATCTACATACCGGAATAAGTGTAGAATTCAAAGAGGTACTCGACAAGTACCCCCACCAAGTGCCGTATCAACCGGGCTGTGATGGATATGTGGGCCAAAAGACCGCCAACAAGAGTCTGGATGATCATGCAGGCACCAGAACTGAGGCTTCGCTGGCCCCCTTCTTCGACAGAACTGAAGAAGCTTTAAACTCGCAAGGGTTGAACGGGGCTTAGAGAATGGTAAGCATACCGACTTCATCAGTGGCAGGGACGGATAGCTACAATTTCTTGAATGAAGAGCCCTTCACCAGTATCAAACACCCACTTGAGGGGCAGGCCTATATAACCAATACAACTTTGCTAGTCTGGTAATTGTTGCAAGTCGAGGCAGTTTTCTACAGTAAACGTCAAGGCCTGGTTGCTCGGGTCTTGATCCACTAAGAGGTCTAGTCTGGGACCGGACTGTGGGGTGGCTGACCCCCGGAAGAATTCGTCACGTATCCTACAGGTTTTCTCGACAGAACATTTCTAAATCTGCTGGCAGAAAGTAGTATCTTGTGTCCCCAGTGTCGAGCATTCGCTATCCTTTACACGGGGTTAATTCTCAACTTCCATGTTTTTTTCTTCACTTCAGTAAGTTACAGTATTGTACAAATAAGCACCTAAAAGAAGTTAGTAGACCCAGTTCACATCTTCCCTGGATACCTGAAGAACGCTTCCTGGGGGTCGATACCCCCGCAGCCCAGACCAGGCCTCCCGAAGGACCTAATTAAATACCAGGCTGCTACTGCTCCCTCTGACAAGTAACTAATTTTTTTTTCTACTCCCAGAGCCCGACCTTGGGCCAGACGTACGAATCACAGCCCGGCTAATCAGGTACTGATTAAAGGAATTTGTCCTCGGACACCTTCAAGACGGCCAGAGGTTTGTTGATAACTTCCTGTATGCATGGGAGAGCAATGAAGATTCGGGGCCTCTGACACTTAAGAGTTCTCTCAGTTTACTCGTTGTGCCCCTGCTTCTTAGTCGAGATATTCTGCACCATCTGCCAAGTCTCTTGTCATACGGAGTGATTTCGGTGTTCAGGTTGGGAAGCAGTCCCTCAAGGATTTTTCAGGGGTATATTATGTACCTTTATCGCCTGTGTTCCAAGGAATTATACAGCTGAAGGGACTTCAAGCGTTCCCAGTAGTTCAGATTGAGTATACGAGCAGTTGAAATAAGCCACATTATTTAGTTTTGATTTATCCTGGCTTAATAGCTATCCGAGGTTAATTATATACCCCTTAAGCATCATATCCCGACCTCGTGTAAAATACCCGTGCCTTTAGCTCTTTACTAACACTTAAAAATGTATGTATATAAAAGCTGTTAAAAACTGAACTTAATCGAATCATATTCATATCAAAAGTAATATATGCGTGCCTGCCACCAACCAAAGAGGATAACGACTACCACTGTTGCCACTTGCAAGAGTGCAGGTATCCACCACTGACGACCTTTGGGTCTCCTGCTATCTGTGTCGGCGCCACCAACACTGCCTCCCAGTCTTCCACTACAATACCTTGCCTATAGTACTTTAACATTAGCAGTGATACTTATAAAAGATAAATGCTACCAACTCTAATCTACAATAGTGTTAGTTTGTCACTTCACATTAAGCGAAGATCGAACTAAAGAAATTATTGTGGTAAAGGCGTGCTAAGCTCCTAGAAGGGGCTTAAGAGGCGGCTGAGGAAGAGCATGAAAGTGAGCACGCCTATATTTGGTTCGTCTGGCCCCAGCTTCTCAACCTAACTCTCTCTGGTGAAGCACGCCAGTCCTAACTACCGCTACTAACACTACCACACAACTATTCTCGAAACAGTACACATCATTCCCTCCACTATGAGATTCTTCAACATCGGCATCTATCAACCATATTTCCACAAGCTACCATCTTCGACGTAGCACACATTCCATCAGAGAGATTCCTCAACTCCAGCATCAACCGCTACAAGTTACCATCCACGACAAACTACACACCGCCTCCACCAAGATTTTCCTCAATGCCAGTACCAACCACAACCTCGCTAACTACCGACTATCTGTAGCCTCAATCTAGATTACCTCCGCTTAAGCACCAACCATGCATCACTGTCATTTCTATAAAAACATTTTTATTCATTTCGCTAATTGTGTCAATTAGCATCAACATTTAAACAGACAATTTACAAACTAAGGGGGGGAGGGGAGAAAAACAGCAATGCGAGAACAGTTTGAGGAGTCAGCGGAGCCAATGTCTGCAAAGTGTGCCGGATCAGCCAGGCTGTGGTGGCTATACAGGTCTGCGGATTTACCTGTTGATTCCAGGGGTCATCACCCTCACTGTCCAGTACCCGCGCAGGCCTCTTGCTCGACAGCCTGGCAAGGCTATTGGTTCTAGCAGCACCAGGCAAACCAGGGTCCCTTCTAGCTGTGACAGCTAGAAGGGACCCTTACTATAAATTGGGATTATCCAAGTGTACTACACAAGTACACAGCAACACTACTGACATGTGCAACAATTGGGTATAATTACTGTTGAAACGTTTCGCCTACACAGCAGGGTTCTTCATATACAGAGGCAGCAGGTGTAATGAAGATGTATAGTAGTGAAACATGCCAGGAAACTGGCCATAAGTTTCGTGCACATGCCAACTGTGTCAAGAAACTGGCCCTAGTTACTCTACACAAGCACTAAAATTTTGAAGTCGATTAGATCAGGCTTCAGAGTTGTAAGTGAAAAGGAAAAAATAGAATTTCTGGCAACCACCTCATGTTCCGCCTTCAGGGACACCTAATAATATAATGCCGAGTATGTGTTGTATTTGCAAACCGACTTAGTAAACAGGCTGTAAAAGGATTAGTACATCTGAGAATATATTTACAATGTATTGTTTCTGTTGACAGCAAATTTATTAAAGTATCAACATTTCTGGCACTATATTTTCACTAACAGCACGCCTTAATATAGGTCATTGCACCTGTCTTTTTATTCCTTAATGAGTGGACACTAACAGTGATCACTGAATTCACTACATACTGATATTTAGTTTGATCATCGCCTGAGTATACACCAAACTGCCAGATGTACTTGCAACCAAGCTAGTGTCGGGCTACGTTACTCTTGTTTACAAGGACAATTGTCCCATCAATGATATTCACGGTGCTCATATAATCATACTGGGTTATACATCTACTCTGACTTCCAAGTAGATTCAAGTGTAAGAAAAGCAGGACGCACACCAACTATTTCGACTTACAAATACACGGAACCAAATATGAAATCCCCACCGACTGAGGATGACTTCAGTTATAAAGGAACATGCCGTTAACTTTCTTACAGTCCAGTGACCAGTATCGAGGGCTCTTCTGCCCTCCTTACAGCTCCACCTGAAGCTAGGTTTTGCAGTTAACCAGGCTGTTGTGCCGGGAGCCAGCCGGAGTACAAGTGATATAAATTACGGAACGGGTGGAGTTTGAACTCATGGCAAGTGATTCCTAAAACTCACAGACCAGTGTATTAACCACTGCGCCAGCTGGCTCTAATAAGATTCATCCAACTAGGTATATTTCTATATACTACTGTGACCACAAATGCAGGTTTTAGCAGTTGAATCACACACCAGCTTCGTATATCTGGCAGTTTAGTAGATAGTGGCCAACTTTCCTCTTAAATAGTTCTGCCTGTGTCTAGGCAATGCTGAAAGTGACATCAAAACGTACATTTCGGTTTAAAAAAATACAGAAAACAAATTCCAAATATATACGTGAAAGTTGAGCAAGCAAGATGGTTACCTCACCATGATAACTTTTTATATTGCTAACCAATGAGATTAGAAACTATGACATATTTAACAAGAGCATTCAAACTCACGGAACAAAATTGTCTTGAGATTGTTAAGTGTATTATTTGCAGCAACTAGACTTCTGACTAGACGAGATATTTGTTATATATTAGCCCACCTCAGCAAGGACAACTTTCCCCACACAAGAAAAATTTGCATATACTCAAGTTAACGCAAAGCCACTGAAATCTCCATGTGCTTAAAGTGCTACGTAATTATTTTAGATAGACTTAATGTTGACCGCTTTCTGCGGTTTCTTGCGTCTTTCCTCAAGACCGAATGGTGGGACCTACTTTTACCATTCCCGGCTGACAAAATTCAACTGCACCTTTCATGAGGAAGGACGTCACCAGCCGCAGCCAATACATACCTGGAAAGACAAAAGTATGTTAAAAGAAAGGCATTTGTTATTCCATACTATTCTGTTCCTATAAAAAAAGATAAATCTGCAAAACATAAGCCTTGTTTATTCTTACAAATTGTTACTGAACTACATGCAACATTACTGTAAAGATACTTGTAAAAATTAGCATTGGTTTAACCATAAACTGAAAAAACACGAGCAAAACAACACAGATTTTTGATCTGCCGGTAAATTTTAAGAATCTGCTTCAACTTAGTGATGTTGACAAGAGTCCACCTCAAGTTATCCCCCACAAAAAGCCTTGCACAAAACTTAATTATATATACAACGGAGAATCCAGGCTCACAAACGTACACTGTGGGAAATGAAAAGATTTATAGCCATACCGGGAACTAGGTGGTGTGACTGGCTAGTCTGTGACCAGAATTTAGTAAGTAGTAGTTTCAGGAGCATCCCCTGCAGCGGTGTTAGTAAAAAAAAATATGCACAAAATTTCTCTTATACGCAGTGCAGTCAGTCGGTGAGTGAGTACACAATACTAAAAGGATATCGCATCAACTTTCAGTCTTAATTAAATCTAAATTATAGGCCTAATTCAGTTTCGCCTGGGAAGACACTTATTCTGAACAAACTTACAGAGGTCGGTATTGCCAATCTGTCTTTAAAATATTGATTAGAAATAAAATTAATAACACAAATTATAATAATTCACTCGCGTATTCCCAGGAAATCTCTTCGCAGTTTGGAAACCGCTCTTTGAAGAAGATATAGCAGGCGATGCAAAATGCCGCCAATAAAAAGTAGGGGCGCCATTGGTACACTAAGAGAAAACACCATAAGTGTCCGGGGCCCAAAACTGTTCAACAGCCTCCCATCAAGCATTAGGGGAATTGCCAATAAACCCCTGGCTGCCTTCAAGAGAGAGCTGGACAGATACCTAAAGTCAGTGCCGGATCAGCCGGGCTGTGGCTCGTACGTTGGACTGCGTGTGGCCAGCAGTAACAGCCTAGTTGATCAGGCCCTGATCCATCGGGAGGCCTGGTCATGGACCGGGCCGCGGGGGCGTTGATCCCCGGAATAACCTCCAGGTAACCTCCAGGTACGCAGTGCAGTCAGTCGGTGAGTGAGTACACATCAATACTGAAAGGATATCGCATCAACTTTCAGTCTTAATTAAATCTAAATTATAGGCCTAATTCAGTATCGCCAGAGAAGACACTTATTCTGAACAAACTTACAGAGGTCGGTATTGCCAATCTGTCTTTAAAATAATGATTAGAAATAAGTTATAAAATTAATAACACAAATTATAATAATTCACTCGGCCTGGTCTCAGACCGGGCCGCGGGGGCGTTGACCCCCGGAACTCTCTCCAGGTAAACTCCAGGTATTCCCAGGAAATCCCTTCGCAGTTTGGAAACCGCTCTTTGAAGATATACAAGTCCTATTTCTGGAAGAGGAAACTCGAGTTCCTCTGTCAGTTCTTGACCAGTCGGGCTGTTGCGTTTTATTAAAACTGTATGCTGCTAGCACTAACAACCTGACTTATTAGGCCGCGGGGGGGGGGGGGGGGGGAATGACCCTTGGACCCGTGGCTAAAGCTCTCGCTTCACACGGAGGAAATCCGAGTTCGATTAAGAGTGAGGGTAGAAACATTGGGCATGTTTCTTTATACCGGTTGTCTATGTTCACCCATCAGTAAAATGGGTACCTGAGAGTTAGTGGACTGGTGTGAGTCGCATCCTGGGACAAAACAGACCTAATTTACCCGAAATGCTCTGCATAATAAGCGGCTTTCTATATAGTAGTATGTCATTGATGTCAGTTAGGCCTGTATACTTTGTACATGTACTTGTAGTAAATAAAGATATTATAAATGATAGGCAGACCTATCTCAGACCAACTATGGAATATGAGATAACAAAAGTCTAATAAAAACAGCCTTTTCCGAATAGGAAAAATTGCAGACCTGAAGGTAGACTGGTTACCTGGAGGTTACCTGTGTGTTTCCACTCACCAGGGACGACTAAATGAAATGAATAAAGATTTTTTTAAAAAGAAAATAACTAGGGGGAGACATGTTACAACGTACAAGATTCCTCACGAATGGATAAAGCAGAGATACCAGTTTGAAATGAGTGATAACATGGGACAACAGATGGAAGCTTAAAAAACTACTGATAGTTTAGGACAGTGGTGGAATGAGGCAGGTAAGGAAGCTGTCGAGCTAAACTCGATGCACAGATTCAAGAGTAGGTATGAAAAACATTAGAATGGGAATCAGAAATAATACATTTAATTCAAGAGGCAGAGCCCGATAACACTACCTTCCACATATCAACCCCCAACACACAGGAGAGTGCACACGCGCGCGCGCATTTAGTACAGCATCTGTCAAATTAGTGGGCGGGCGGCGAGCGGCTCCCACATTACGCAACACGCAGATGGTTGTGTGTGTGTGCGCGCGCGCGCTCTAGAGGAAGGGAAGGAACGGAGAGGGTTAAGGTGGGGGAGGGGGAAGCGAGAGAGAGGGCAGGAAGGGGTATGAGTCATGGGAGATGGGGAAAAGCTGAGGAGGGGGGGTTGTAGGAAAGCGGGTGGTGGAAGAGAAGGGCAGAGTAGGAAGGTGTCTGCTGATGGGAAATGGCGGGGGGGGGGGGGATGAGCTTACCAGTAGACTATTTCAGGGGTCACTGCCACCCCCCGCTACTGATTCCAGGCCCCCTGATCAATCAGGCTGTTGGTGCTAGCCGAGCAAAGACTAACGTATGCACCACAGCCCTGCTAATCAGTTGGTCCCTCTGTACTTGTTGCTTTCTTAGAGTACACATGATACACCTGCTCTTCGTGGGAGGCATTCTGCACTGTCTGCAAAGTCTAATACATATATGTGAGCAATCCCACCAGAATTATCCACCTAAAGGATGCCTTCTGTGGTCTAAGTCACCTCGGCCTGGTCCCAGACCAGGCTGTTAGTGTTGGCTGAACGTGTCAAGTTCCTTTGAAGATAGCCATTGGAATGTTATTAATTTCCCTTATATACGAAAGAGGGCGCTGAAAGTCGGGGAATATCGATACTTACCTAATTCCTTTAGTGTACTCTTAATGGAGATTTACCTGGGAGTACGGGGGGGGTCAATGCCCCCGCGACCAATCCAACGCGGGAACCACAGCCCGGCTAGTTAGGCACTGACTAGGTATCTCCAGTTCCCACTTGAAGACAGTCTATTGGTAATCCTCTTTATGCATGGGAGATTGTCGAACAACTTGGTACACGGTGCAGGATACATCCGATGAAAAGAAGGGGCACACAAAGGTAAACACTTCCATCCATGCATTTAGGGACTTACCATCCCTTAGCCGTCTTAAAAAAATCCTCAAAACGGTGCCTGATCAGCTGGACTATAATGCATGTGTTAGATTGCGAACGACGGGCACCAACAGCTTGATCTACCAGGCCTGGTCTGAGACCAGGCCGTAGCTGCCTCTGTGACCTCCGGAGGCAGCTACAGGTAACTTAGAGGCTTACACGTATGCTTTAAAAAGTGCTGTCACAATACATCCATATTCCAATCTACTGAGAATAAGTGACAGTATAATCACTGGCTTTGTATCTCTGTTTTGAATGTTCTAGTTATCCAGTCAATTTTCCAGGCGGCTGTTATAACAACTGTTGTGCTCCTCGAATGTGAAATCCGACATTATTTTTAATATACCTTCGACGAGTTCTCGGAGTTTTCTTACTCCAGCAGCCCGGCCCTGGACCAGATTTATCTGGTACGCTGCTTAATCAACCAGCCTGTTGCTCCTGGCGGCTCGTTTACCCATATATCGCACTTAGCAAGAGGTACTTGTCGAGTTTCCTCTTGAAGACTTCTGTACCGGAAGTTCCTGATATTTAATGCTTTTTTTATATTAAACTATATCAGCTTGGAGGTTTTCTGTGTGATCAATAAATGCAATTCAAATTCTAGTGTCGTCTGCAAAGGATGATATGATGCTACGATTTATGTCTATGTCGGATATGACGATAAAGAATTTGAGCAAATACTCTGCCTTTGGGAAGAAAACTTTTCACTATGGCAGCTTCTGATTTCACTCTGTTCAACATTACTCTTTGGGTTCTATTTGTAACGAAGTTAAAACATGCAACCGACCACTTTTTTCAGTTATCCCTTCTGCACTCATTTTGTACGCTATTGCATCATGATCGCAACAGTCGAAGGCTTTATCAAAGTTCGTGTATACTATATTTGCTGTTTGTCTTCCGGTGCATCCAAGATCATGTCTTTAATAGTCCAGAAATTGCGAGAGGCAAGAGCGATCTGCTCTAAGCCCATGCTACTCTGGGTTGTACAACCGTTATGAATCTAATGTGATTAGCAATCTTTTCGAAGATTTGGATAATTTATTAAGTCAGAGCTATCGGTCCACAGATTTTTGCCATTGCTTTACTCCCCCTGTCATGGAATGGGTCTTAGCTATTCAAGTTTTGCTACAAGAAGTGACCCAGAGTCTGGGGAACCCAGAGTCGGGGTTAGGAGGTGGAGGTGGGGGGAAGTAAGTGGCACCATGAAGTCATCTTGTAACTAACAGCCGCGCCACCCACCTACCCTCAGTAATGAAGGTCCGGCTGCAGATCCTCCTCGTCTCTAGTCTCAAACTAGTGGTCAAATACTGACCTACAGCCCCCACCAATACATCATTCCACCAACAGCCTGATCGATCAGGCCAGCAACCACAAGGCCTGATATGACTGTTTGTAGTTCGGAAGTGATTACAGGTAACCAACAGTGATAATGCAAATCTGAATCTGTCAGGTAATTACTTATAGGTGCCTGGGATAATCGTCCCCGCGGCACGCACCTACTGATGACTTTCACTTTGTTTCTTTATGGTTATATATTGTCAACGAGTTAATTAATATAACCTAACATAAAATAAAGAAACTTGATTGAAAGTTTCAAGGAAGCATAAAGACATCGACGCTGAGAAGATTTAAAGAAAATTGACAAAGAAGGAATTTAAGTGATCTACCCACCGTTAACACAATCCTGCATCCATATGTACTGCATTCACAAGGAAGCGATAAACCTGTGGGTATTATAGCTCCTGGCGAATTATCAGAAATTAGGTCTGATCCAAGAAAGAAGAGAGTATTTAAAATTCCTTTGAGCGAGAGCACTCCAGCAGCCGTGAATCAGACTTTAAGCCTGGCAATATAAATCTTTTTTTTAATGAACGAGACCCAGCCAAAATCTCCATAACAAGATAATCCTAAACTTCCTCGACTTCGAAAGTCACTGACAGTATGCCTATTTACTCTTTCTTAGGCCTATACCTGTGGAATTCTATAATTATCAGAACTACAAAAAACTGGACAAGTTTCTGAAATCAGAGCCTGACCAACTGGGTTGAGATTCGTATGTTGGACTGCGTACTGCAAGTAGCTACAGCCTGGTTGAACAGGCTTTGATCCTCCAGGCCTAGCCTGGAACCGGGCTGCGAGAGCATTGATCCTCGGAAACATCCTTCAGGTATCTTAAAGAGACAGTCTGGATACAGAAGTCAGTCCCACTTCATAAAGATGGCACCAAACTCATAGCAAAAACACTAAATAAATAGAACATTTTCGAAACACGTTTAAGATGTACTGTAGTACCGGTGATATACTTGTAATTGTTATAAGTATGAAGAATTAGACAAGTACGACATCTGGGTATCTTTATTTGTAGACGTTTCGCCATCCAGTGACTATCAATACAAAGAAAGTGAACATTGTAGAACTATATACAAAAGATGAGGTAGTCAGACCCACCATTCATGTACAATGTGTGTGTACCCACGCAGCCCGGCCCGAGCAGATTTATCTGTCGACTGCCTATTCAACCAGACTTACTGTTCTCAGTCAGGTGACCAGCATATCCATCACAGCCTGGTGTATCTGGCACTTTTGCAGGTAGAAATAGTTTCCTCTTCTAAACTGCATTTGCTAGGTCAATATTCCTGATATCTGCTGGTAGCAGAACTAATAATTTTTGACCATAGATGCAGACAAGATTGCTACGACAGTTTCACAATGGTACAACCCACCTTTTATATAACTTTGATGAGTTTCAAGTTTTCCCTACTCCCGGAGTCCGGCCCTGGGCCAGACTTGACTGGTGATTGCCTGGTCAACCAGACTGTTGTTACCGGCGGCCTGCTGGCCCATAAATCCATCACAGCCTGGTTGACTGGCACTTAGTGTAGATACTTTTTTAGTTTCCTCATAATGACTTCTACACTTGTCCCAGCTGTGTATCCGACATCTTCTGGTAAAATGATGAATTGTCTGGGACCGCGGATTTTGATACAATGTTCTCTTGTGGCGACACTGCTTTTCACTGTATTTATTCTGCACTTTCCCCCATCTCTCTCCTCAGTATGTTCTGACAGTGTAAAGACGGGTACCGATGCATTCACGGTAACATGAAACAGTGAAAAGCTCTCTTCTTCAAAACACAGTACCCCCCCCCCCTCTCCTCAATTATCTTCCACATATCCGAGAGAACCAATCATAGCACAGCTGATCCAGACTTGACTAGAATTCAGTGTTGCATTCAGTGTCTAACTATAAACAATCCCAGTGATTCGGGATGTAAGTTAGACGTGTGGTAATACAAGTGGTGTCGGCGAGGTGTGTGGGAGGGCGACCAAGAGTCTAGGCGAAGTGCTAGGCTGGGGGGCGGGGGGGTTGCCCCTCAAGACTGTGGCATCACATTTCCTGTTCGTAATCTTGGGACTTTATGAGGGTCTTATCTGGTGTTTACTGGTGACATGAACGAGCCAAGGGATCCACTCTCACAGGTAAGACTAACTCATTCAATACAACGTCACTCCTCATTCCATTTTTTTGTTTTTGTCTCTGTCAGTCATCACCTGGAAGTGTCCAAGTTGTCTTCAATTTTTAAGCAGTATAGAGACCCAGATCCTGCCTGTCTCTGTAAGCTTTAGCACCAAGTGCATAATAATGCTATAAAACTTAAGCGAAAGCAACATGGATTTTACTTGGATGTCCGAGATTAGGTCTCCTGGTGGATGGCATGATCAAACAGGCTGTTGGGGTTAGTCAGATGTAGTCCAATGTATGAACCATAGCGTAACTGACCAGTAAATTATCCTGGTTCCTCTTAAGTCAGCAACTGGGTTACTGGTAATTCTCCTTGTGTATGAAGGGATACCTTTGATGAGTTTCGAGAGTCTCACTACTCTGGGAGCCCAGCCATGGGCCAGACGTTTAAAATGTGTAAATTGTTAAAACACATACAAATCGTTAGGATTATTTGTGTGATAATTACAAGGTGGAAATTAAGTAGTTCCCTATCATATTCCACCACACAGGTTCAAATTAATGCATGTTGCCATCTTTCACTCTGAGCTGGGAAACATGAGCAGACCAATGGGGATATAGGAAAGTGATCCATTAAAGATTCATCAGCTACGGCAGGTTCCAAGGTCTCGTTCCAGCAAAGCTGGAGTTACTTTTATTAGGAGATTACCATCTCAGGATGGCCTATCCCATATGTAAGAGAAATTTATTTACGAATATAAAGTTATGCCCATCACTAAGCGGGGCGACAAAAACAAGGAAAAACAATAGGGAAATAGAAATCTGGAGTGCATTATATATGTAGAATACTTACATGCATTAACATGTAAACAATACAGTTGTTGTTGCAATACCCTCTAGACATTTTCAATTACATTTCACATTTAATAATACATACTTGCGACCACCAGCCTGAACGTCAGAGAAGGGAAAACCCGAAGACTGGAGGGTGTCATGACTGTATATAAGTGTACCCTTTACATTACTCCCCATATACAAATGAGTTAGATAATAATCTGGATGAGGAAGGCGGCAATCAAGTCAATACACAGCTTCAAGAGTAGATATAACAAGCACAACAATAAAGCAGCACTGCAACAGTCTTACTGGCCCATGTTACGCAGGTGTAAAATCATTACTCATGGTATACAATACCGCCAAGTTGATTCATCAACAAGTTCGACCCACACCCACTCATGTACTCGTCCAAGCTATATATAAAGCTACCCACAGTTCTTCCCTCAATGATGCTACCAAACCAATAGTTTCTCGAGTCGAAATTTCTCTAAGTTGAATCACTGCTGCGGTCCTGTCTTGGTTAGGTATTTTCAACATGCTATTTATTTCTCCTTTATTTATTAGTTTTCCATTTAAACACTTGCCAGAGGGATGCTTCCAGGGGTTAACACCCTCGCAGCCCGGTCCCAGTTCAGGAATTCCAGTGGATCAAAGTCTGATGAACCAAGCTGTTACTACTGGCCGCACGCAGTCCGGCGTAAGAACCACAGCCTGGCTAGACAGGTATTGATTTGAGTAACTTGAAAACAGCCAGAGATTCGTTGGTATTTCCCCTTATGCATGGGAGGGAGGGACCTCGGAGTCTGGGACCTCCACACTAAGCTAGTTCTCTCAGTGTACTCGTGTAGATCGTCAATTTATTGCACTTAAAAGTCCCGAAAACAATTTAGTTCAATAATAATAAAACCAGACAGGGAGGAGGGAAAAAGAGCCCCTGCTTTTTTTTTTTTTAATTAGAAATAGTCTGAACCGTCGTACGGGGAGATTTCAGTTTTCAGGTTTGGGATCAGTCCCTCAGGATTTTCCAGGTGTAAATTATGATGTGCCTTTCTCGCTCACATCACTAAAAATACAGTTGAAAGAATTTAAAGCGTTCCCAGTAGATCAGATGCTTGGTTGTATGTATGAGGGCAGTGACAGTTCTCTGTACATTTTCTTTAAGGGAAGACAATATACAGCAGTATTCTAGTCAAGAGACAAGTGACTGTCATCATTGGCTCAGCATCTCTAGTCTTGAAAGTTCTGGTTATCTGCCATTCTCCTTGCAGAAGCAATGACAACATTGTGATACCCGAATGTAAGTTCTGTTGACATTACTCTCAAGTCTCACACAAATCTTTTGCTCTATTGAATGATTTGAGTTTGTACTGTGCTCCGTCACGATTCATTTCCTCCATTCTTCCATAGCGAAATAAACTTACGTGTCCTCGTTAAACGTCATATCCGTGGCCCACTGGAAGACAATATATTCGCCTGAAGATTCGCCGTGTCCTCGACGAACGCAACTCTCAAAGATCCTGTTGTCATCAGAAAAGGATGTTAGTGCTATGATTTATGTCCTTGTCGGATATAAGAATGAAAAATAAAAGTGGAGAGAGTACCATGCCTTGAACAGTGCTTTTCACTGTGGCAGCCTCCGACTTCACTTTTATCTTATGTGATTCACAGGTGGAGTTCAGGCCCAGGTACTGTCAATGTAAAGTAAAAGGACACAAGTGCAACTAATGTGACATTTATTGTGGCAACGTTTCGCTCTCCAGGAGCTTTATCAAGCCTAATGGCTTGATAAAGCTCCTGGAGAGCGAAACGTTGCCACAATAAATGTCACATTAGTTGCACTTGTGTCCTTTTACCTTACATATTGTCGGTAATTCTACCAACTTTATTACAATACTGTCAATGTGGTGACCCGGCCCTACGTCACTGTTTACTACTGCTACACTGAATTCTATCTGCCCCCTTTTGCACGCATCTTGTGCGCTATCACCATGGTCGCACTTGCCGAACGCTTTTGCAGAATCAGTGTACACATATCAGCACTTGCCTTGTCTTCTAGAATATCCATGACTGCATCTTAATGATAAAACCGTTGTCAAAAGCGAGAATGACCTGTCCTAAATCCATGCTGCCTTGGATTGTGCAACTCATGCTATCCCAAAGGATTGAGAATCTTGCTTCTTAGAACCTGTTCAAATATTTTGGTCTAGTTTTTAGCAATTTCTTTCCTGCCTCCTTTCTGAAGTGGGGCAGTGCCAGTGGTTACCTGGAGGTTATTCTGGGGATCAACACCCCCGCGGCCCGGTCCATGACCAGGCCTCCCGATGGATCAGGGCCTAATCAACTAGGCTGTTACTGCTGGCCGCACGCAGTCCAACGTACGAGCCACAGCCCGGCTGATCCGGCACTGACTTTAGATATCTGTCCAGCTCTCTCTTGAAGGCAGCCAGGGGTTTATTGGCAATTCCCCTAATGTTTGATGAGAGGCTGTTGAACAGTCTTGGGCCCCGGACACTTATGGTGTTTTCCCTTAGTGTACCAATGGCCCCCTACTTTTTATTGGGGGCATTCTGCATCGCCTGCCCAGTCTTTTACTTTCGTAGGGAGTGATTTCTGTGTGCAGATTTGGGACCATTCCTTCCAAGATTTTCCAAGTGTAGATTATGATATATCTCTCCCTCCTGCGTTCCAACGAGTACAAGTCAAGTGCTTCCAAGCGTTCCCAGTACTTAAGGTGCTTGACAGAACTTATACGTGCAGTAAAGGATCTCTGTACACTCTCTAGATCTGCGATTTCACCTGCTTTGAATGGAGATGTTTATGTACAGCAGTATTCCAGCCTAGAGAGAACAAGTGATTTGAAAAGGATCATCATTGGCTTGGCATCTCTCGTTTTGAACGTTCTCATTATCCATCCTGTCATTTTCTTTGCACGTGCGATCGTGGCACTGTTGTGATCCTTGAAAGTGAGATCCTCAGACATTACTACTACCAGGTCCCTTACATTATTTTTCCGCTCTATTGTATGGCCAGAGTCAGTAGTATACTCTGTTCTAGTTATTATCTCCTCCAGTTTTCCATAACGGAGTAGTTGGAATTTGTCCTCATTGAACATCATATTGTTTACCGTTGCCCACTGGAAAACTTTGTTTATATCTTCTTGGAGGTTAACCGCGTCCTCAGCAGATGACAGCCTCATGCAGATCTTAGTATCATCCGCAAAGGATGATACGGTGCTGTGATGTATATCTCTATGTCTGATATGAGGATAAGGAATAAGATTGGGGCGAGTACTGTGCCTTGTGGAACAGAGCTCTTCACTATGGCAGCCTCCGATTTAACTCTGTTGACCAATGACTAGGATATCTAATACCAAAGGACCAAAACGGTAGTTTCTGGCAATTATTGATTAATATGGAATTCCAAGAGTCTGGGCCTGCAGCAGAATGCACGAGCATGTTGCCTATGATTTCTTTGAAGTCAATTGGGGGAATGGGCCGCATCGGAAATTGTGGGAATGTTGGGAGTGTTTCGAGTCTCATTCATGAAATATTCTTTAGGGTTTTTGATCTGTAGACTGATGAGCAGTTCACAGAACAGTGATGCTGCGACTTTGGTATTTCACACATTACGATGTTATCAGTGTATACTGAATCTCTTGAGTAAAGGCCTTTGACTGATCCCCCCCCCCCTCTAGATTTTGTATAATAACGGTATTTGAGTTTTCTTCTAATTTTATTTATGGTTCTTTGCTTCGTCTCTCCTGGACTAACTGGTCCACTCAGTTTGTGTTCGATGTTCTCTATTTCTCAAACTAAAATTTTATTTCGTGCTTCATTATAATCATGGGGAGCGCTAAACCCGCAGGATTATACAGCGCCTGTGGGGAGGGGGATGGAAGGTATTCAGACTCAATTCAGGGAACTGAAGCACGCCCAATTCCCTAGATCAAGAGCCCCTCACCAGTATCAAGGAACCTTCCTTGAGGGGTTCCGCGCTTCAGATTCTTTGCTGCCTGTGAGACCCGTTACCCATTTTTGACTGTACAGGGTGTGTGTGTGTGTGTGTGTGTGTGTGTGTGTGTGTGTGTGTGTGTGTGTGTGTGTGTGTGTGTGTGTGTGTGTGTGTGTGTGTGTGTGTGTGTGTGTGTGTGTGTGTGTGTGTGTGTGTGTGTGTGTGTGTGTGTGTGTGTGTGTGTGTGCGCGCGCGCGTGCGCGCGTCTGTGTGTCTGTGCGTGTCTGTGTGTGTGTGTATGTGTGTCTGTGTACTCACCTAGTACTCACCTAGTTGAGGTTGCAGGGGTCGAGTCCAAGCTCCTGGCCCCGCCTCTTCACTGGTCGCAACTAGGTCACTCTCCCTGAACCATGAGCTTTATCGTACCTCTGCTTAAAGCTATGTATGGATCCTGACTCCACTACATCGCTTCCCAAACTATTCCACTTCCTGACTACTCTGTGGCTGAAGAAATACTTCCTAACATCCCTTTGATTCATCTGTGTCTTCAACTTCCAACTGTGTCCCCTTGTTACTGTGTCCAGTCTCTGGAACATCCTGTCTTTGTCCACCTTGTCAATTCCTCTCAGTATTTTGTAAGTCGTTATCATGTCCCCCCTATCTCTCCTGTCCTCCAGTGTCGTCAGGTCGATTTCCCTTAACCTCTCCTCGTAGGACATACCTCTTAGCTCTGGGACTAGTCTTGTTGCAAACCTTTGCACTTTCTCTAGATTCTTTACGTGCTTGGCTAGGTGTGGGTTCCAAACTGGTGCCGCATACTCCAATATGGGCCTAACGTACACGGTGTACAGGGTCCTGAACGATTCCTTATTAAGATGTCGGAATGCTGTTCTGAGGTTTGCTAGGCGCCCATATACTGCAGCAGTTATTTGGTTGATGTGCGCTTCAGGAGATGTTTCTGGTGTTATACTCACCCCAAGATCTTTTTCTTTGAGTGAGGTTTGAAGTCTCTGACCCCCTAGACTGTACTCCGTCTGCGGTCTTCTTTGTCCTTCCCCAATCTTCATGACTTTGCACTTGGTGGGATTGAACTCCAGGAGCCAATTGCTGGACCAGGTCTGCAGCCTGTCCAGATCCCTTTGTAGTTCTTCCTGGTCTTCGATCGAGTGAATTCTTCTCATCAACTTCACGTCATCTGCAAACAGGGACACCTCAGAGTCTATTCCTTCCGTCATGTCGTTCACAAATACCAGAAACAGCACTGGTCCTAGGACTGACCCCTGTGGGACCCCGCTGGTCACAGGTGCCCACTCTGACACCTCGCCACGTACCATGACTCGCTGCTGTCTTCCTGACAAGTATTCCTTGATCCATTGTAATGCCTTCCCTGTTATCCCTGCTTGGTCCTCCAGTTTTTGCACCAATCTCTTGTGTGGAACTGTGTCAAACGCCTTCTTGCAGTCCAAGAATATGCAATCCACCCACCCCTCTCTCTCTCTTGTCTTACTGCTGTCACCATGTCATAGAACTCCAGTAGGTTTGTGACACAGGATTTCCCGTCCCTGAAACCATATTGGCTGCTGTTGATGAGATCATTCCTTTCTAGGTGTTCCACCACTCTTCTCCTGATAATCTTCTCCATGATTTTGCATACTATACATGTCAGTGACACTGGTCTGTAGTTTAATGCTTCATGTCTGTGTGTGTGTGTGTGTGTGTGTGTGTGTGTGTGTGTGTGTGTGTGTGTGTGTGTGTGTGTGTGTGTGTGTGTGTGTGTCTGTCCGTGTGTGTCTGTCTGTCTGTGTGTGTCTGTGTGTGTGTGTCTGTGTGTGTGTGTGTGTGTGTGTGTGTGTGTGTGTCTGTCTGTCCGTGTGTGTCTGTGTGTGTGTGTGTGTGTCTGTGTCTGTCTGTCTGTGTGTGTCTGTGTGTGTGTCTGGGCTTTTGTCGGTCTCGTTTGCATCCTCTCCTTTACCGCAGAGGTGTCTGGAACGCACTTCGGCAGAAATTTGTGTGTGCAATTTTGAAAATAATTTAAGAATTTTCCAGGTGCAAATTATAACTAATCAATCTCATCTATATTCCAAGTAGTATAGATCGAGCGACTTCAAACTTTCCTACATGCATGAATGAATTTTTAGGAACTGTGAGGGTACTCTGCAAATTCCCTAGATATGCAATTAGGGCAGAGTAGTGTTCCAGCTTACACTCAAGTGACATGCAGAGTATCGTTGTCTTGGCATCTTGTTTAGGTTTATTTATCCAGCTTATGTTCCTTGCGACCATAACCAACAATGTTGTAATCCATGAAATTTTTTATTATTTAAATGCCATAGTGCTGTCAGTGGCCCACTGCAAGACTTGGTTTGTATCAGCTTGGAGGTTTTTTGTGTCCTCAATGGTTGCCACTCACATACTGTATCATCTGCAGACGGTACTAGATTTGGCAGGAGAGTGGCATCCAGAGATGGCATAACGAGCCTCTAATCTGATATCATTATGATGTTCAATGACGACAAATTTCAGTTACTACATTAAGAAAGGATTCAGAAAATGTAAACAGGATCGGAGTACAAGCTCTCACTGACCGTATGTCTAAAGTGACAGACCTGGGAGTAACATGTAAGATCTTATATTCAAGGAGTACAAGGTCATTATCACAACTGCAAGGAAAAATGATAGCTGGATCGCTAGATGTGTCAAAACATGGGATGCCAAGCAAATGATGACACTCAAAGTCGTTCGTTCTCTCTAGGTTGAAATACTGCTCTGTACTGAGGGCCTCCTTCAAAGTAAGCGAAGCTGCAGAACTGGAAAACGTAGAGAACCTTCACAACTCTTGTAAACTCAGTCAAGCATCTAAATTACTGGACGAGCCTCAAAGTCTCTAGAATTGTACTCCTTAGAATGTAGACGGGAGATTATGGAAGGATTCGTCTCAAATTTGCACAACGAAAGTATTAAACATGAAAACAAGAGGCTGGTAGGTGCAAGATATCTCCACTGAAAAGGAGAGAAGCGATGGTGCACAGAGAACTAAGTGTAAAGGAACCACGACTCTTGTACAATGAGGGATTACAGACTCCTGCATGTCTTCAAGAGGGAACGCAACAAATTCCTCAAATCAGTTACTTCTCAGTTGGGCTGCGGTGCAGGCGTCGAACTGCCTAATTAATCAAGCCAGCAATCCGGCCTGGTCTGCGACTGGTCCGCGGGGGCGGTGACCCCCAAATACAAGTAATCTACAGGTAACCACATGGAGAATGTGCAAAGAAATTTCATTGCTCGTATAAATTTGAACACTTAAATTACTAAAACGTCCTAAAAATCCTTTAAATTTACTGTCTGGGGCACATGTGATAAAGATACATATTTATTATACAAGGGTTACAGAAGCGGAGACATGACGAACAGTGCAAAATACATCCACTAAAAAGCAGGGGAGCATCAAGTATATACATTAAGGAATAACTAAGTGTAAAAGGTCCACGACTTTCCAATTTTCTTCCTTTATATGAAAGGGTAATTACCAATTGAGCCGTATCTGTTCTGAATAGCAATCTAAATTTCTGAAAGGAAATTCCTGATCAGCTGGACTGTGGTGCTTACGTCAGGCTAAATAATGCTAGAACCAATAGCTCGACTGATCGAGTAATCACTGCTGAACCATCAATATGTAGTGTGCATTAAAATTGCTTCCACGCATAGTCTAGAAGGTTTACATTTTCAAGGAACCAACTTCACGTCATCTGATTAATCAGGTTGTGGTGTATACGTTAAACTGTATGCAGCTGACACCAACAGCCTGGTCGATCACCCCACAAATCGGAACGCCTAGTCTTAGATCGGGCAGCGGGAGCAGCGACTCCCTGGATCTGAACATTTCTTAATTACACACTGCCACCTCGCTGCTAGACGTACCGCGGCAGTTTGTTTTTAATTCGCTTATCTGAGATTAAATATATATTTTTTATACTTATGTAACGCAACCTAAAATAAAATAAACAATCCATGTCTGTGTCTTGAAGAGGAAACTGAAGTTAAAGTTATCTGGGTTGTGGTTCATACACTGGTCTGCATGTGGCTGG
>NC_091340.1:3767608-3859370 GCF_038502225.1 Cherax quadricarinatus | reverse complement strand
GCATGTGGCTGGCACTAACAGCCTGGTCGATTAGGCAAACAACCGGAAGACCTGACCTGGTTACACAGGGCCGAGGACTATGACCCTCGAATTTATTACATGTACCTCGCATGAAAATTAACTTAGGAAAAATGATCGGAAAAATTATCATAGATAAGATATGGAGGTGTGCTACCACTCCCATCCCATAACAGCTGTACACTTTTTACCATCCCCCCCCCCACCCAATCCCATATTTTCCTATACATCAATATCAGCCTAATACAACTTTCCGCCCCCCTTTCCCCTCTTCCCTAACCATATCACAGCAAAATACCACCGTGAAGTTTATCCGGTCAATTAGAAGAACGACGAAGAGGCAAGTGGCGCACCTACATTTTCTGAGCCAAACTGTCACATTTCATGGGAGGAATGGACGGGACTTGTGCTCTAGTTAACATGTAACAATCCAGTCATGCTACTTTAAGACATTATTATACTCATTCTTAAGAGTAAACACGCACGGGCGTCTGTTACTCTACAGAACCAATGTAGACTTTCGGTGACGTGTTCGCATTAAGATCGTCAATTTATTGCACTTAAAAGTCCCGAAAACAAACTAATTCAATAATAATAAAACCAGACAGGGAGGAGGGAAAAGAGCCAGTCAGTAAGAGACACACAAGCACGAAGCATATTTGCAGAGACCATTACAGGGAGAGAATATCAGCACGGCACGAAAATATGTGGACTAAAACAAGCACTAAACAAGAGATGCAAAGATAACAAACAAATGTTCACTCATCGTGTGGCAACACTACAGGTGTAGGAGGCTGCGTTGCCAGAACTCCCTCGAGAGATTACAGCTCTAGACAATCTAACGAAATATTTAGAAACGTTAATATATGATTACGTTGAACCTTAATTCTCCCATAAAATTCATCATTTACCAGTATCAATATATATATATATGGAAAGAGGATGTAAAGCGTGAAAGGAGTTTGGGCTCATCTCCCATGCCCCTGCGCAGCTCCCGGACAGCCAGGCGCTGCTGGTGTGGCTTTCAAACACTTGGCGCGAACCTCAACCGACCGCCCGGCAACTGTCTCCCGCGAAACACCGGCACACCCACTTCTCATGTCACCACATCCTCCAGGCCTTCGTCACTATTAACCCCCCCCCCCTACACCCCACCCTTTCCCTTTTTTTGTTCAAATGTATCCCAAGGCTGACTAATGGCAGATCATCTAAGATTTCCCGTGATAATCTGAATGACAACAGAAAAGCATTAGATTGAAAATTAATGTCTGGCGTATGCATAAATACATAACCATTTGCAATACACTTAATCCTTTCTAAAAAAAAATCCACTCAGTAGCAATAAGAGTTGCATCATAACAGGACTATTCCTGCTGTACACGATGTTTGACTATTTACAAAATATTAAAATCAGTTGGTTATTCTGAGGTTTAATAAACTTTCCGTACGTATGAGGCTTCTACCTACCTGGAAGTGTGCTCCGAGGGTGAACGTCTTTGCGGCCTCCCAGTGGATGACCTTATCAACGAGGCTGTTGGTGCTAACCTTACAAAGCCCAACATCATTACAGATACAGATTAGATTTTGCCACCGAAGCAGCTACCTTTATACCTTTGATGAGTTTCGCGAGTCTTTCTACCTCCGGATCCCGGCCATGGGCCAGACTTCGTTTAGTGCTAGCCTGGCCAACCAGGTTGTTGCTGCTGGTGGCCCACAGCCCCACATATCCATCACAGCCTGGTTGATCTGGCACCTGGTGAAGATACTTGTCAAATTCCCTCTTGAAGACTTCTACACTTGTTCCAGCAGCTTCTGATATCTCCTGGTACGATTTTGAATAATCTGGGGCCACGGATGTTGATAAGAGTTCCCTTATTGTGCCCACGGCACCCCTGCTTTACATACCTGGAGGTTATTCCGGGGATCAACGCCCCCGCGGCCCGGTCCATGACCAGGCCTCCCGATGGATTAGGGCCTGATCAACTAGGCTGTTACTGCTGGCCGCACGCAGTCCAACGTACGAGCCACAGCCCGGCTGATCCGGCACTGACTTTAGGTATCTGTCCAGCTCTCTCTTGAAGGCAGCCAGGGGTTTATTGGTAATTCCCCTAATGCTTGATGGGAGGCTGTTGAACAGTCTTGGGCCCCGGACACTTATGGTATTTTCCCTTAGTGTACCAATGGCGCCCCTACTTTTTATTGGGGGCATTTTGCATCGCCTGCCCAGTCTTTTACTTTCGTAGGGAGTGATTTCTGCGTGCAGATTTGGGACCATTCCTTCCAAGGTTTATTTTGCACTTCCTCCCATATCTCTCACTCTAGGATGCTATGGCAGTGTGAAGATTTGGGACTAGGCCCTCGAGTACTTTCCAAGTATATATATTATCATTTATTTCTCTCTCCGCTCCAGCGAGTACACATTTAAGACTAAGGCGCTCCCAGTAATTTAAATGCTTTACTGGCTTTAGGCGGACCGTAAACGATCTCTGTATTTGTTCCAGCTCTGACATTTCTCCTGCCCTGAACGTGGCTGTCTGTTGGATTCGAATGTGGGGTAAGAGTGAGGTAACAACAACACTAATATGCGAGACTTATCTTGTATTAGCGACAAAGACGGAGTCCGGTCTTTCTGATATGTCTGCTGTGTATGCCTATCCCGACTTGACTGCTTTGGCCTATGGCCAGCCGGGCAAAGTTCAAATGGGAGAAACCATACCACGGGTGGGGTTTGATCCCGCTAACGCGACGCGACGGTCTGGAGTTTTGAGACTGACCGCGGGATCAAACCCCACCCGTTATACCTGGAGGTTATTCCGTGGTATGGTTTGTTTGCAATCGTGTCATTACGATTTCGTGATTCAAATGGGAGCTACGTGACACTAGTGATGGACAATGGATGGTACATATAAAGAAATAAATACATATTACTGACACGTCAACATTGAGCAATATGTCAATGGAGAGAGCACAAGCTATTTGAAGTGTCTCCGCTCGCAAGTGATTACAAGAATCACAAATAAAGAAAAACTCAAAACGAGTTTTTCCAACATATATGTGCCGGATCAGCCGGGCTGTGGCTCGTACGTCGGACTGTGTGCGGCCAGCAGTAACAGCCTAGTTGATCAGGCCCTGATCCATCGGGAGGCCTGGTCATGGACCGGGCCGCGGGGGCGTTGATCCCCGGAATAACCTCCAGGTAACCTCCAGGTAACATAACACAATCCAATGGATATCCATATCGTTTCATGTCATAGGCAGTGTCGGTGAATTGAAGTTATTAGTAGAAATGTTTCCTCTTAAGAGAGCCTAAATTGTTAAATCAGGTAAGAACTCTGTGGGCAACCCCTCGAAGAGAGCTCAACCTCTAGATACAAACCACTTAAAATCTCATTTCTGCGTTAAGGTGACCCCGTGTCGAGGTGCTGTTGTATACGAGGTATACAATAAAGCACGATCAACATTATGTTGAAAACAATTCAAGTCCACTGTGAAATCCAAAATCAATCTCAATCGTCAGAAAGATTTGTACCTATTTATATTATGGCGTCACGTTAGGAGAACGTCCGATCTTGATACTGGCAACAAGCGTAATTAACCTTGCAGTTGTGGGCCATGCACTCAAAGTTTTTTGCCGCACCAGTGTCGCTGCATTTTAGCATCATTACTTTCACTTTTTTACTGTAGAATCTGTCCGGACGTTCCATTCTTCAGATATACGATGTTTACATACCAAGATAACAGAACTCAAGTGTATAAGGGTCTCGACTCTTCAACACTGTCTCTTCATACATGAGGGGGATTACCAACAGACCCCTGATTGTCTGAAAGAGGGAATTCGACAAAATCATCAAATCAGTTCCTAATCAGTCGGGCTGTGTTGCATGCGTCGGACTGAGGGAGGCGGATACCAACAGCCAGGAGGCTTGTCTGCGACCGGGTCGCGGGGGCGGTGAACTCCGGTAGCGACTACGGATAACCTACAGGCAAGTACAAAAGCTACACAGCATGTCAAAATACTAAATAATAACGGACGTCAAACGTTAAATGGGTACCGGCCAATGTAACAAATACGTCTGATTTAAACAGAGCCAAGCAAGTTGATAAACACAGAAAATTATATCAATCAATCGTTAATCAGCTTTATGTTAAACCGTGCCGAACAATATTATTGATAACTTATTCGGTAGCGAATGACGTTGCTTGGGGGGAGAGGGATCCAATGTTGTGAGGCCCACTTGTTTAAGAAAAAAAATGAGCACACTCAGTATGCAGCAACCTTATCATAGAATGCAACTCATCTCATATTTTACATTTTAAGAGGTTCCCAGCGTCTATTTTGTAATGTACCCTGCAATCAGACTTTTTCGCACTAAGAAAGCCCGTGTTCAACCACAAATTAAGCTAAACGCAACTCCTTGCAAACTCATGCAACATTCAAATGTACGTACATGGTATGAGAATATGTTGCAATATAAAGTTCTGGAAACAAAATCACAAATTTTCTCTGTTACATTCCCTCAAGATGGAACTTTTGAAGTAATAGAATCCGTCAATTTGAGCTAGAAACTTAAGTAAGGCAATGAGGATCTCGTCAAGTGTGTTACCACGGCTTCTGTAGCTATAACATCTTATTAAAAACAAGTGCTGAGGGGAAGACAGAAGATAATAAAAGGAGGGCATGAATTTGTCCTCATTGTGGGGTTTGTTGGATATTGTTCGTCATGTCATTCATTTGTACCTGAACAATAAGAGGGGGCGAGGGGAGGGGAGGATGACGTCAATCATATCGTACCTATTCTGTGATGACGAACGAGGCAACAACTGCCAATAAAAGAACATTTTCCAACGTCGAACACCATTTAAATACTTAAGATGACGAAGATACATTCTCCAAATAATTATTACCTGCTGAAAAATAACTTTACACGAAATTCATGTATACTACTTCGAAAGAAAATCTTAAAAGATTAAGACAACTCAAGTGCTAAAAGTGTTTCAGTAAAAATTCTTGAAATGTATAGAGAATTACCAATAGACCCGCTAAGAGGAACTTCTGAAATTCCTGCAATGTTCCTGATAAGCCGGGATGTGATGCTTACATAGGACTGAGTTAGGTTATCACCAACAGCCTGAGAGTAGGAGTCCCTGGTCAAGAGACTAAGATGAGAGGACGATGATCTCTGAAAGCATCACCATGTACACACTAAAGTGGTCACGCTTTACAAACGACGTGATACAGTGCCTCAATACACGCAAGAGTGATGAACCTTCCAAAATTATTTTTCGTGCATTCCTAAACCCAAAAATGCTAGTGTATTCTTCTGCCATCTCTGTTGCTGTTCCTGGCTGCCTTTTAACACACCAACCACCTAATTTCTCTCCCTCGAGAGGTGACACTTTGCTCTGGGTGAAACAGGCTCACAACGGAAGGGCCTTATTTTAGGCTCATGCCAGCAAAAACAAGTTTCCTTGCAACCTTACTCACCTATTTTCACCTTACGACGATTCCGAGCGACCCGATCCTAGACCAGGCCTTTCGGACGCTGGCCTGATCGACCTATCTGTTGGTTCTGGCAAAAGGTAGTTCAACGTATGCACGGCTGATCAGGAACTGACTAACCTATCAAGTTCCCTCTTTAAGACAGATCGAGGTTTGTTGGGATTTCCCCAATGTACCAAGGGAGGGCGTTAAAAAGTCGAGGTCCTCTTACACTTATTGAGTTTTCTCAGGGTACTTAATGCGCCCCTGCTTTTCATTGGAAGTATTTTACACCGTCTGCCAAGTATCTTGCTTTCATGAGAGGAAATTTCTGTTAGGTTTAGAACCAATCCCTCTAGGATTTTACTAGGGTTTCCAGGCGTTCCCATTAGATTAGATGTTTAACTAAATTTGTAATAGCAGTGAAAGATCTCAGCAATCTCTCCTGCCTTGTCGGGGACCCTTAGTATACAGCAATATTCCCGACCGGAGAGAAAAGAGACTTGATAATCACCGTCTCGGCATCTCTTCGTTTGAATGTTCTAGCAGTTTAATAAAATAAGCACCTGTGTGCTAAAAGGTTGTTGTAGGTCGCTTTCAGGTAAATTATATATATATATATATATATATATATAGCGTTAGAAGCTCCAGTCGTACTGGAAGTACTCAAGCACTGGGAAAAAGGTATTTACATATTGCTTGCCGTGTATCTAATCTGTCCCTCCCTCGCTGGTGAACTGCCGTGTTTACTTAAGTGACTCCCAGGTAAATAACTCGACAAAGCGGACGCAGCTCTGTGAAGATTGACTAAAACTGCAAACTTGTGCGTGGCTCATTTTCTGCTTCAATGAAAAGATTTGTACGGTGCTTACAATGCCACCAAAGCTTACAGCAAATGTTTACATACATCAGTGGTGACAAGTTTAAGCATGAAGAAAGGAAAACGCAGTTGTGTTATTCCTCTTGACGAGTTTAGAGTTTTTCTACTACAGCCCGGCCTTGGGCCAGGCTCCAATCATAAACTTTAGTGCCTTGTGGGAAGGTGCCACAAGCATGAAAGTGCCGTGACAGGCTATGAGCTAGTACAGGTCTGAGGAAGACCTCTGCAACACAACTGTCCTCAAAGATTTGTTAGGTTATACCATGAATTAAGGAAAGATCCCAGACTTCACCCTACGAAACAGACAAAGCAAATGTGATAGTAATCATGGACAAGGTAGATTATGGAGTGAAAAATAACGTATTAGAAAACAGGGTAACTGACGTACCCCTTAAGACTCAGTCGTTCTAAGTAATTTAAAAACTTTGTTGGTTTGATGTGGGCTGGAAATGATGCATCTGTTCCAGTTCCGATATCTCCTGAGTTCTGAACGAGGCCGTCTACACTGAACAGTAGAGAACACAAGCTATTTTAACTGTTACCAATGGCCCTATTTTACTGGCTGTGATAGTTCTCATTGTCAATCCCGTCATTTACCTGACTGTTGTAACATCTGCCTTATTGTATTCTTTGAAAGAAAGGTCAACTGACATAATTACGCCTATTTTTTCCCATGTGTTCCTTTCATTCTATTTGATGATCCTCTTAAGTTTTGTATACAGTGTTCCTTTTGAGTTCTTTCTATATTTAAGCAGCTGGAGTTTCACCATTTAAAGTTACGTTCTTCTCCAATAACCACTGGAAAACACTTCTTACATCTTCCTGTATTTTTTCGTGTCTTCTACCTTTTATTTTACTTCCTCGGGTATATTAGGCTATTTCTACCTTTCACACAAGTCTTCCTAAAATTTATTTTAAAATTTAAAAAAAAAAAAAAAACTCAGGCAACTTAATAAAGTTTAAAGCACTCTTATCCTTATCAGACAGCTCTTGTTAAAAGTACTGAATAGTAAAAAAGATATTGTATTTACGGGAAACACTAAACTGTTTCCCATTTCACATGCACTGTGGAATGTTTGATAAAAAGTGAAGGGCAACTCCAATTCCCCGTGAGAAGATCCCTTCACCGGCGTCAAGGCACATCCCTGGAAGGGTAAAAGTTCGGAAGAGAAAACAAAGAAAACTGAAGGTAACTTTCTTCGTGCAGTGTCATCGCCTCGAGCCGGCTTTACATAACCAGTTCTGAGATATGACGTTGCTCAACTACCTCGCGACTCTTAAACACCCCTCCCTATGCTTCCAACTCTTATTACTGCCTTATCACTAAGGATTAATTATAGTAATCTACCGTCTACCAAGTGCACCAGTGACTTTCAACACAGCCACTGCCATAGCCATTAAGAGTCGTGACTTTTACAAGCTGAGAGAATTAACGCGATGACTGCGAAGTGTAGTGGGGAAAATAATTAACAACGGAGTTTAATTACAACACAAAGAAGAAAAGTTGATAAAAAGGAATAATAAAATAGGTGGCAACTCTGTAGGTCGTTGCTCGACCTTCCCAGGGTAGTGGTAGAGGGGATGGAGGGAGGTGGTAAGGGAGGAAACGCTGGAGAGGGTGGAAGGTAGTGAAAGGATGCTTACTGGGGAAGGGGAAGCCTTGTTGTGGTAAGGGTAGGGGAGCCGTGGTAAATTATAGTGGTGGGGGAGAACTACCAATAATTTGACTGTACCAAGTAGAAACTGATCAAAAGAAAATATTATATATATATATATATATATATATATATATATATATATATATATATATATATATATATATATATATATATATATATATATATATATATATATATATATATATATATATAATCACTAAATTTAAATTAAGAATTCCTACATTCCAACATTTCAGGTCCATATTTACCTAAACAAGCGATGATAATGCCATAAATTCTAAATTATATTCACAAAGTCATAAATTAAGAAACTAACTTTGTAAAAGATGGATGACGTGCGCGCCCACAACTTTCACCAGCATCTTCCTCCTAGCCATGACTGGAGCTGCCCGAGTCCACAAGAACCACTCGACGAGCACAACATAGGCTGTAGGCATATAAACACAAATGCAGTATAATGTGATCCTTTATTGACTACGTTTCGCCCACACAGTGGGCTTTTTCAAGTCACAGACAGAATAAAGGATCACATACTGCATTTGTGTTTATATTTCCATTGTGTCGGTATTTTATACCATTTATTTCCATAGGCTGTAGGCGTTATCAGCACCGACTCCACTGTTTGCAACACAATTAGGCTAATCAGGAATTTAGCAAGTTCCCTCCTGAAGGCAGTCAGGGGTTTGTTGGTAATCTCCCTTATGTGTGAAAGAATGGTTTTAATAAGTCTTGGTCCATTTACGCTTATCCTAGTGCACTCATTGTCTCTCATAGGAAGTAATTTCTGTGTGAATATTTCTAACCATTCCCTATAGAATTTTCCAGGTATGAATTATGATGCATCTTTCTCGCCTATATTCCAAGGAGTAGTTCGAAGGACTTCAAACATTCCCAGATATTTGAAGGACGCTTCTGCAGCCCAGTCTCAATCCAGGCTTCCTTGAGGATCAGAGCCTGATGAACTAGGCTGTTACTGCTGGCCGCACGCAGTCCAATGCAAGAACCACAGCCCGGCTGGTCATGCACTGATTTTAGGAACCTCTCCAGTTCCCTCTTTAAGACAGCCAGAGGTTTGTTGGTAATTTTCCTTATGCACGGGAGGGAGGGAGTTGAGTAAGGGACCTCTGAGAGTCATCTATTCCTCTCTGCCCTCTTTTCGTCCCTGCTTTTTGGTTAAAGAATTTTCTGATTGCCAAGTCTCTTAGTCATAAGAAATAATTTCATTGTTCAGGTTTAGGACAAGTCCTACCAGGATTTTCCAAGTTTGAATGATTATATTCCTTTCTCGCCCATGTTCCAAGAAATATACAAGGGACTTCAAGCATTTCAGATATTTTACTGTGTAAAACTGGAGTGAAAGGTCTCTTGTTTTAAAATCCACTGTAATCTCGCCAGTCTTGAATGGGGCTGTTAGTATACAGGAGTATTTCAGCCTGGAAAGGAGAAACTACGAGTATCATCACTGGCTCAGCATCTCCTATCTTGAAAGTTCTAGTTATCCAGCCTATCCCAAAATACAAGCAAGTACTGAACACCAACCTTTCTCTGCACTGGAATGACGAAGCCACGGGCTGGCAAAGCGTTTCCAGAATAGATAAAATGTTGGAAAAGTGTCTCATTGATATACTTTTAGGGATTCTACGTGCATGTAGTCATTTTAGTCAATGATGGTTTATCTTAAATCAGCTAAATATGAACATGCAAAGCAAACCATTAAAAACTAATTTTATTTAATTTCTTAGTTTGTGGGCGGCCAAAGAATAGGTCCCAGTTATCAATGAATGGGATTGCAAGTTCCTTGCAGTATCTGTCTAACCAGCAATTTATACCAATTGCCCTAGACATCCATTCATTGCCCACTCCCTTTCTAGGCAAGATGCTACATATGACTGGGATCCCTCCCTTAGACCTAACTACTTCTATAGCTGACCTGTACTTATCCAGCAGCTCCTCTCTCTCCTGCCCTTCCCAATGTAATTACCCCCAGCACTAAGACAGATAATGGGCTTGTTCCCATTACCTGCCATAATATTATCCAACCTGCTGACTATGTCACCAACACCAGCTCCAGGAAGGCACTCTGTCTGACCTTTCTGTTACAAAATGCACGGTCCATATATCTTACCTGAGAATCGCCTACTATTAAAACATTCTTACCTTGATTAGCAGGGGAATCAGTGGTACCTTCAACCTCACTAACCACTGAAGTACACTCGTCTTTGAAAACAGAGAATCGATTTCCTACCTTCACATCTTCTCTATGAAGTCTCCTCCTCTTCCTTCTTCCTGAACTGTGAACCACTTGCCACTTAAAGTGGCTGCCACCATCACTGTTGGTGACAATTTCCTCCTTACCAGCTAAATCCTTCTCACACTCACTCCCAAAATCATCTATGCGAAGTTTCAGCCTCCTATTTTCCTCCTGAAGTAGAATCTCCTTCAACACTTGAACCTGAGATTCTAAAACACTACAATAAGCCATGGTGCTTGATAACAGCCCACGCTAACTCCCAAGAGCTTAGGCAGGTAGATTCATTCACCGATTGACGGATATATGACTTGCTGTTGTATTTGTATATATTTGCCTGTATACACAGGTTCTATGTATATCTCGGAATGTATACACACTCGCGGTGTGTAGGAAGTGTGGGTCTCGTTCACGATGACAGCAGAGGTGTTGATGTTTTCCGCCAGCAGGAGAGACCCAGGGTTGTGCACCCACAAAGCTGGTAGTGTCTTTTTCATTACCTATCGCCCCCATACTAATCAGAATACGAAAACAACCAAATACTATCACTGACGGGGTGAGGAGGGGAAGAGAGACGAATAGTTTAATTAAAATGTACTCTTTAAAATACCTAGTGCACTAAGTTATGTAAATTCCAGACATAATGCCACCAGACGTAAACAGTGCTACCTGTAACTGACACTAGCGTCCACAATCTCCACCCTCAAAGAATTTAGAACTCAACAGCTGTACACAATAAAGTAAAAATATTTCACCCATCCAGGTAGATTTAGCCAACAATAATAAACATGTATTTAGCCAGTGAATATTACACACTAACAGCTTATTTACTCAAAATCAGCTGCATTAATATATAAAAGTGCGCGTGTGAGGACACTACACATGCCTAAGTGTTGGCAACAGCCTCTATGAAAGACGCACCTGCACCCCCATCCTCCCTTGGTCTTCGCCACCATACACTTACACATTTTCAACATTTACCTAAGCTAACAGCCGAGGCTGTCTGTTGGGCTAACTTTATGACCAACGTCTGAGGCGCTGAAGCACATGCTCTCTTATACCACTTTTCATTATGTAATTTTTAAACAAGCTACCAGGGTTGGTGGCGGTGGTATTGAGATAATGCATGATGGCACTGTAGTGAGGCGCCGGATGATTGGGCCTCCAAGAGAAATTTTGCAAGGACGAACATGACTGCTTTGGGACCCCTGGGGGCAGGCTGAGGCCCCCAGTCTAAGTGATTTTTACATAATTTTTCTAAAACTAAAAATAGTTGAAATTACCAAAAAAAAAAAAATCAAATAAAACAAATCAAAATAAAACGTCTATGGCGATGGCGCACTTTCAGAGATTCACAACTGGCTGAACCTCCCCCTCATGGGCCCTGGCGGACTATGATGGTGGAGAGGCGACGACGGTAGTAGTGCCCCGACAAACTGTTTACAAGAGGTTGAACGTTTATATATTTCTGTGGGTGTGCGATAAGAGAAACTTGCCCTCGTATTGCAGAACGCCTATATCTAAATAAACGAGACTGGACGAGTGCAGATTAAGTTTGTAATACGACTTAACATTAGTTCAAGATCTGGAAGTGAATCAGAAGACTCATTCACAAGTTACCTTAAGGAAACTTATATCCTAATTTCCTTAAAAAAAATTTAAGTAGGACATACATGACCATATTTAAATCAAATCTTCTACCAAGGTATCGCAGTTTTGAAGCAAAACTGAAGAGGTATTCTCTTATGTAAGGGAGAGCAATATCCTAAAATATACCAGCATCTTAAGCTTCAACTTTTTGTGATGCCACTCAAATTATCTCACGAAAAACACTTTCACTTTTACGAACGTCTTAAAAGAAAAAAAGGTCCTACCTGAAGAGTGTTCCTAAGTCCTTTCAACTGTATTACTTAGAACATAAGATACATAATACACACCTGGAAAATCCTTGAGGTACTGATTACAAACCTGAACACAGAAATCACTCCGGAAGGTGACATGGACCTGCTTCGCATGGGTCAGTAGGCCTGCTACAGTGTTTCTTCTTTATGTTCTTATGTATAACAAGATATTTGGCAAAGAGAGCAAATAACTTTTGCATCAAAAAGCAGAGAAGCGACAAGTACACTAAGAGAGAGTACTCTAACGTCAGAGGTCCCTGACAGAGTACGCCCTACTCCCATGCACACGAGGAATTACCAAGAGGTATTTACCAAGAGGTGCTGGGGAAGTTTCTCAAACCATTGCCTGACCAGCCGGGTTATAGTTCGTATGCCGGACTGCGTGTAACCAGTGTTAACAGCCAGTTTGATCAGACCTTTATCCCATGAGCTTGACCCCGAGAAATGTTCAAGCACCTGCTGTACCACCTTTGATGAGTTCCAAGTCTTTCTACTCTCCGAACCCGGTAATGGGCCAGGCTCGTCTGGTGCTAGCCTGGTCAACCAGAGACCAACCACGTCGTGGAGGCGACTTCACCCCCCCCCCATTCCCAAGATCAACAGTAAACAGGCAGGTGCTACTCGACAGACTGTTTTATCTGTTACACTCCTTACTACCACACATTCCTCACTAATGCCACTGAAATGTATCACTCATTTTGCACTATTAATTTTCTTACGTGGCTCCAAGTAATTTTTTTTAACAAAGGCTATTTTCTCGAGGTTATGTTGGGTTATGTAATTAACCTATAAAAAAGAAAATTACAAAACGCTTGCGATAAGACTGGTAATGAATCGCTTAAACAATAAAATGAAATTATAATGATTATTACACACGGTTTTAATTTTATTTACAAAGCATGTGCTTATTCAGCGATTTAAACGTATTCCATTACTAACGTGAAGTTTACGACTCGCAATCGTAATGACACGATTGTAAACAACTCACCGAGCAGAGTAACATGCAACCCATGGTATGCCAGTCCAGTTTTAGCACTGGCTTGCCAAGGGTTCGAACTCGCTTCGTTCTGCGAGAATAGAAATTACATAAACCATACCACGGGAGGGGTAAAAACCCTCCCGTGGTATAGTTTGTTTGCAATCCTGTCATTACGATTTCGTAAGTCATGGAAATTACATTATCAACTTACAACGGTCGTGATCAATTCATTATTACAGTTCATAAATTAAATTACAAAGCATGTTTTTTAAATATTTTTCACATTCTATAATTAATTTTCATAATTCGCTATGTCACTGATCCTCAGTGACATCCTCACTTTCATGCCAGAAACACATTCCAGGCAGGTAGGGTATTACATGGTCCAAATTGGACCGAAACGTCGTCGTAAGCTCTTCTCTTCTGTGTGTGGGTTATTTGTGTAACATTCAAACCTATCCTTCGCATCTTCGTGACCCGGCATCGGGAAGTGAAGAGGGCAGGAGAGTGGAGAGGAAAATGGAGGAGAGGGAAACTGAAGAGAGGAAGGGTGAAGGGAAGAGAAGTATTTATTACATTTTATACAATGGCACCATGAAAAGATGTCAGTCACTGTAGACCAAACTGTAACAATAACAGCGAATTAAGTAGTTCGTCTATGTGGGAGTGTGGAAATAGATGGAAATACCTAGTGAGTAAAACACTCGTGGCATCAGGCATTACTGGACATGTAACGCTCAGATGCCAAGTCAAGTGATGATTTTTGCATGTAAATGTTCTAATGTATTAAAACGTGCAGTAGCACTTTACTGGGAGATAAGTGTATACATAGTGGAGGGTAGCACATTGGATTAAGAGCTTGCCACCTCTAGGGCTTCCAGCAGGCACGCATTATGAAAGGCTCAATATAGGACACTAGCTGCGCATCATGCCATCCATCAAGCCTTATACTCTCCCTCACCAAGCCCAGGACACACTGACATGTACCTGTAAGTACTATAATTTATAATTTAGATATACGTTAGAGTCCCGTTTTAAAATCAATACAACGACCCCGTAATCTCCAAGTATGTCAGTAACTATATGGATTAGAAAAAAAGCGAACTTTTGTAAAAACTTGCACCTGTTATATTATTAATTATTGTTGCCGGAGAGGCTAGTTTACTGTGTATCTTCTGGGGTAAAGCAAAGTACATATATTACACACTTTAGACTCGTCTAAACCTCACGGTAAACATTTCTTTAACGCAAATTCAATTTGCATTTATTTCACAGATAAATATCATTATATAGCAGATACAAATATGAAGATGGGCAAGACTGTTTTAACTTTTATGAAGCAAACAGCTATGACAAAAAATACAACTTATAAATACATTCAATATACACTTAAGAGTAATTATGGACAAGGTAGAAGTGGAAAAATAAACATTATATTAGGAGACGGAAACTCACGCGCCCATAATCCATTTACTGAGGTGTGACAGTTTTATCATGGGAGTATAGGTAGGCAGTTTTGAATTTTGAAGAGCCCTCTTGACAATGTTGATCGATCAACATTTTTGGTTATTAAAAAAAAAAGAACAATAAATACAACAAATATAAAATTAACAAAGAACTACTAGCATGAATAAGACAACAAATAAATATCACACCAAGTTAAAATAATTTGCTTCAGTAAAAAATCCCATTAAATTGCTAGTGTCAAAAGATTCCTAAAAGTTCCCTGACCTCGCCTGACTACGTAAACACTAAATTGCATGCCCCTGAACTCTGCCCCAGGCCCCGACTCATGGACCTCCATATTCATCAAGAATTACAAGAAACAATCTCATTCCTTGAATAATCCATGAAGCAGGAAGCTGGACACAGGAAACGAAGGAACGCTGCAACAGGCCTACTGACCCATGCGAAGCAGGTCCATGTCCCCCCCCCAATTAGCCCAATGACCCACCTAGTCAGGTCACTTCCCCTCAAGGAAGGAGCAAGGCATCAGACCTAATCACGTCCAACTCACACCCACCCACTCGTGTATTTATCTAACCTATTTTTAAAACTACACAACGTTTCAGCCTCTATAACTGTACTCGGAGTTTGTTCCACTCATCCACAACTATTACCAAACCAGTGCTTTCCTATATCCTTCCTGAATCTGAATTTTTCCAGCTTGAAACCATTGCTGCGAGTCCTGTCTTGGCTGGAAATTTTATTCCAGTTTTCCATTTATACACCTCGATCATATCCCCCCTAATTCTACGCCTTTCGAGAGAGTGCAGATTCAGGGCCCTCAGTCTATCCTCATAGGGAAGATTTCTGATACATGGGATCATGTTTGTCAACTTTGGCAGTAAAGCAATCAGAAAAAAAAGGCCCATTGCGTTAATGACCCACATCAATACCCGAGTGTCTCAAGAAGCAATACTGCTAATCAAACTGAATCACAACGATTGCACAACACAAGGAAGCAATGGATTTAAAGCAGGTCGCTCCTGCTTCTCGTGGATGCAGTGGAAGGTAAACAGATTGCGGATGCAGTGCAGAGACTGCAAAAGCCTTTGATAAATATGACCATGGTAGAACCCAAATGAGTGCAAAACGGATAGCAGTAGACAGATGAATATTTAATTTTATAACTCACAGAACCCAAAAGGTAACATAACAGAGTGAAATCAGAGACTACCGTAGTGAAAAGCTCCGTTCCTTAAGGCACAGTACTTACGACAGAGACAAATCATCCACTGCACACCTAAACCACACCATATGAAAGCAAGGGACTTGGTAGACGGTACAAGGTATCTCCACTGAAGAGACATGATGGGTACACAAAACTCAAGTGTAAAGGGACCATGACTATTCAACACCCTCCCCTTGTGGATAAGGGAATTATCCAACAAACCCCTCTTCAAGAGGAAATTTATAAGTTCCTCGAATCAGTCCCTGATCAGCCAGGCTGTGATGAATACGTTGGACTGTGAGAGAGGAGGGCACCAAGAGCCTTATTGATCAGGCCAGCAACCATGAGGCCTGTCTGAGGGCCGTACCAATGGGGACTGACTCCCGGAAGGAACTACAGGTGAGTAAAGGACCATTTTAAAGAGAGGAAGTCTAAAAGATTTTTCTTAAATAGTTAGTCGATAAAGAAAATATATTCAATTTGTTCAAACGATTCATAGAAAACATTAGGAAAATAAGGATTGGTGTATAAGAGAAACTCAATTTCTTATTGCAAAAATTTCCTTTTGGGGGATAGGGGTGAAGAATCTTGAAGAAGGTAGAGACGTAAACATATGGTGCCCCTACACAGTAGTAGCAGCATGGAGTAATTAGGAACCCCCATGGTCAGGCAAGCATCTGTTTCGTCTCTGGAGAGGACAGAGACAAGGCTGCACATGAGCTCACCTGGCTACCAGCGCACACGCCCACAACCACCACAGGTAACCCGAACACCCACCACACCCGCCAAGCAACACCACTCACTCGCTCAACACCGCAGATACAACCACCATGCCTCACACCAGGACCCTGCAGCCCCCCCCCCAAAGTACTTCACTTTAAGTTATGGACTTAAAGATATACCTGCATTTAAAAGTGTGGCAAGTTAGCATGACTTATATTGTACCACCATCAGTCATTTTTATACTTCCTGTGTTCAATACTGTGTACAATATTTATCTTTGCACTGTAATTACCAAAAGCACAAACGAACCCATAGTCAAAATAAGAGAAGATAAAACTAACGTTGGATTACCTGTAGTCTATTCCAGGCAGGGTCCCAAACCAGGCCTAGTTAGTACTCTGATCTACCATACTGACCCTTACACTAATCTATGTGGGTTACTGCAGCAGCAGCAGCAGCAACAATAATAATAAATGTGAGGAAATGGTATGGTGATACCGACAAGATGTGGAAAAAGACACTTAGGTACAGTTCAGGACATTTATTAAAGGAAACGTTTCGCCACGAGTGGCTTCTTCAGTCCTAATACAGAGAAAACTAAGAAAACACACATATATATAGTGGCGGGAGTCAGGTGAGGTGATGCGTGGGTAGAGGTGGTAGTAGTAGTAGTAGTAATGGAACTAAGGAGGTGAGGCTAGAGAGGGACCTGCTGGCATCAAGTAACACCAGTTTCCAGGATGGGTAATATCCTCTTGCTTAGTAATTTTGAAATACTGTAACTACCGGATTTTTGCTTTATAGTGTTACTGACAGAAATTAGTGCAGCTTCAATGCATTTTCTCCGTCTTAAGTCGTCTTCTTTAATAACTAGTTTAGCTTCACTGAATTTCATGAGGTGGCCAACATCGTCTCTATGTTGAACACATGCGTTTTTGCGGTCATCATTTCTGCAAGCATTTTTGTGTTCTGCTATCCTAATGTCCAGAGTTCTGGCTGTTTTCCCTACATATACTTTGTCACACCCCCACATGGTATAGTGTAGATTCCTGCACTTGTGCCAGAATCATGCTTGGGTTTTTGTATCAGGTTCCTAATAGTAGTTGAAGAGCTGGTAGATATTTTAGCCAGTTTTCTGTCAAACATTTTTGAAACATTAGTGGCAACGTTGCTGACCGGTAAAACGATGTAACTTGGAGGCTTTTCTTTAATTTGATAGGTGTTGGTCTTGCTGAGGATACATACGTGTTGCACGTTTCCTGCAGTCACGTATGAAGTGTAGGGGAAAGTGTAGTGAACTAAAAGAGTTGGTGATGTATGTACATTCTTCTTCGAGGAACTGCGGACTGGAAATTCTGTAGGCTCTCAGAAAGAAGCCAATAACTACCCCTCTTTTAGTTCTTGTGTCATGGTGAGAGAAGAAATGTAGAAGATCATTCTTGTAGGTAGGCTTCCGGTAGACTTTAAAAGAAAGTTTGTTTTCCCCTGTGCGTAAGAGAACGTCGAGAAAAGGTAACTGGTTGTCCTTCTCCTCCTCTAGAGTAAATTTAATAGTAGGTTCCAGAGTGTTGATGGTGTTGAGGATGCCCTGTACGTCAAGATTTTTGGGTACAATGACCAAAATATCATCTACGTACCGCATCCAAGTAACTGAACGAGGGATGTTACTGAGGATCCTTCTTGATTCCAGGTCCTCCATATATAAATTGGTAAGAACTGCACTAAGGGGGGATCCCATGGCTAGTCCGAAGAGTTGTTTGTACTTCTTGTCCTCGAACCTAAAACAGTTATAACGAACACAAAGTTCGACAAGGCTCACAAAATCTTGGCGGGGTACAGGTAACTCTGTATCATCTTTAATCACCCTGCGAAGAAGATCAATGGCTTGATCAACTGGGACATTGGTGAATAAGGCAGTCACTACTACTACTACTACTACTACTACTACCACCTCTACCCACGCATCACCTCTCCTGACTCCCGCCACTATATATATTCGACTGAAGAAGCCTACTGTGTAGGCGAAACGTTTCGGAATAAAGTTGTCTAACTGTTGCATATGTGTCTTACCTAACAACCTGTCGGTATTGTATACCATTTTGATGTTCATCTTGTCAGACACTGCAACACGTGGCATCTTGGTACAGAAAACACCTTGGACAAGCTTTTCAAGTGAGAATTGTTGGATCTGAGAGGGACATGACCTCTCAGTGGCCTCTCACTACTACTACTACTACTACTACTACTACCCTGCACCTCTCCTTCCGACAGTATTTAAGTCTCCGCACTGTCGCTTGATCTTCAGATAGTTCCTGACTACGGAACTGAACTTCTCCAGGCCGAGGGACTGACAACCTCAAATTCTACGACTTTAAGGGTGATGGACTGATTACATCGTCTTCACATCTCTACTGTTCCTGCCTACTTTCTGTATTCGACTGAAGAAGCCTACTGTGTAGGCGAAACGTTTCGGAATAAAGTTGTCTAACTGTTGCATATGTGTCTTACCTAACAACCTGTCGGTATTGTATACCATTTTGATGTTCATCTTGTCAGACACTGCAACACGTGGCATCTTGGTACAGAAAACACCTTGGACAAGCTTTTCAAGTGAGAATTGTTGGATCTGAGAGGGACATGACCTCTCAGTGGCCTCTCACTACTACTACTACTACTACTACTACTACCCTGCACCTCTCCTTCCGACAGTATTTAAGTCTCCGCACTGTCGCTTGATCTTCAGATAGTTCCTGACTACGGAACTGAACTTCTCCAGGCCGAGGGACTGACAACCTCAAATTCTACGACTTTAAGGGTGATGGACTGATTACATCGTCTTCACATCTCTACTGTTCCTGCCTACTTTCTGTATTCGACTGAAGAAGCCTACTGTGTAGGCGAAACGTTTCGGAATAAAGTTGTCTAACTGTTGCATATGTGTCTTACCTAACAACCTGTCGGTATTGTATACCATTTTGATGTTCATCTTGTCAGACACTGCAACACGTGGCATCTTGGTACAGAAAACACCTTGGACAAGCTTTTCAAGTGAGAATTGTTGGATCTGAGAGGGACATGACCTCTCAGTGGCCTCTCACTACTACTACTACTACTACTACTACTACCCTGCACCTCTCCTTCCGACAGTATTTAAGTCTCCGCACTGTCGCTTGATCTTCAGATAGTTCCTGACTACGGAACTGAACTTCTCCAGGCCGAGGGACTGACAACCTCAAATTCTACGACTTTAAGGGTGATGGACTGATTACATCGTCTTCACATCTCTACTGTTCCTGCCTACTTTCTGTATTCGACTGAAGAAGCCTACTGTGTAGGCGAAACGTTTCGGAATAAAGTTGTCTAACTGTTGCATATGTGTCTTACCTAACAACCTGTCGGTATTGTATACCATTTTGATGTTCATCTTGTCAGACACTGCAACACGTGGCATCTTGGTACAGAAAACACCTTGGACAAGCTTTTCAAGTGAGAATTGTTGGATCTGAGAGGGACATGACCTCTCAGTGGCCTCTCACTACTACTACTACTACTACTACTACTACCCTGCACCTCTCCTTCCGACAGTATTTAAGTCTCCGCACTGTCGCTTGATCTTCAGATAGTTCCTGACTACGGAACTGAACTTCTCCAGGCCGAGGGACTGACAACCTCAAATTCTACGACTTTAAGGGTGATGGACTGATTACATCGTCTTCACATCTCTACTGTTCCTGCCTACTTTCTGTATTCGACTGAAGAAGCCTACTGTGTAGGCGAAACGTTTCGGAATAAAGTTGTCTAACTGTTGCATATGTGTCTTACCTAACAACCTGTCGGTATTGTATACCATTTTGATGTTCATCTTGTCAGACACTGCAACACGTGGCATCTTGGTACAGAAAACACCTTGGACAAGCTTTTCAAGTGAGAATTGTTGGATCTGAGAGGGACATGACCTCTCAGTGGCCTCTCACTACTACTACTACTACTACCCTGCACCTCTCCTTCCGACAGTATTTAAGTCTCCGCACTGTCGCTTGATCTTCAGATAGTTCCTGACTACGGAACTGAACTTCTCCAGGCCGAGGGACTGACAACCTCAAATTCTACGACTTTAAGGGTGATGGACTGATTACATCGTCTTCACATCTCTACTGTTCCTGCCTACTTTCTGTATTCGACTGAAGAAGCCTACTGTGTAGGCGAAACGTTTCGGAATAAAGTTGTCTAACTGTTGCATATGTGTCTTACCTAACAACCTGTCGGTATTGTATACCATTTTGATGTTCATCATATATATGTGTGTTTTCTTAGTTTTCTCTGTATTAGGACTGAAGAAGCCACTCGTGGCGAAACGTTTCCTTTAATAAATGTCCTGAACTGTACATAAGTGTCTTTTTCCACAATAATAAATGTGTAATAAAACGCATGATTGCAGATTATATTATATATGTCGTGCCTAATAAGTAAAACTTGCAATTTTGGCTTAAATAGCAACGCATTTCTTGCCGAATAGGGCAAGTGAAAATTTTGGCATGTGGCATGCAACAATTTCGCAAAAATCATTCTGAATTTAACGAAAAAAAACATATTTCATTGTTTATTATTAAATTATTACTGCCTTGGAAGCCGTTAGTATACGGCAATATTTCACCAGAGAGAACAGGGGATCCGAAGTCATCATTGACTAAGTATCTCTGTTACCTAGTACATCATTTTCCTTGCGGATGCGATAACAATATGTAGTGATCCCTGAATGAGAGATCCGGACAATATCTCTCTTCTCTCTCACACAACTTCCATTCTAGGAATGCTCAGTTTGTCATTTACTCTGTTCCGACCTTCAATTCCTTTATTTTTCCACTGCCTAACAAATGAAATTCGTTAAACACAGTATTACTGTCTGTAGAGCACTGAAAGACCTGATTTATGTTTGGAGGCTCGCTATGCCTTCTATGGATGCCACTCTTGTACAAATGCTAGTATCCTTATAAATGGATGATACGGTGTTATGATTTATGCCTCTGTTCATGTTTGATATACGAATGCGAAAATAAATGGGTGAGGGGAGTATTGTGCTTAGAGAAACAGTTTTTCACTGTGGCAGCCATCGATTTCACTTTTTACGGTACTTTAATCTCTGGATTACTTGCAAGTTAAATAGTCCACCTTCCCATTTATTCCTTTTGTATGCAATTTGTGCGCTATTATACTATGATCACACTTGTTGAAGGCTGTTTCTCCTACGTATGGACTGATGAAGCCACTGTGTGGCGAAACGTTTCCTCAATAAAGATACCCAAGAGTTGCACATGTGTCTAATTTATCAACATGTCGGTTCTCTGAACCATTCATCTACAAACCGGTCAGACACTGCAACTTCTTGGGATCTTAATACTTAGGAATTCTTCGCTTGCCTAATTCTTGGGCACGACCTACTTCCACATTGAACAAATGTGACACCACCTATGACTGCTGCACCTCTCCTGCCATACGGTTTATAAGCTGCTTCTCCGCTCATATGCCGCATTCTATTCAAGATTGATGGACTGAACACATCGACTCAAGGTTGAGGGACTGATTACCTCATTCTCCTCCTGTTCAAGTTTCTCCTACGTATGGACTGATGAAGCCACTGTGTGGCGAAACGTTTCCTCAATAAAGATACATAAGAACATAAGAACGAAGGAACACTGCAGAAGGCCTACTGGCCCATGCAAGGCAGGTCCAAGTCTCCTACCGGCTTAAGCCAATGCACCCAACCTAGTCAGGTCAGGTCACATTGACTTAAGGGAGGAACACGGCAACCGACCTGGTAGCACAAGCTATCAGGTCTAACTCACACCCACCCACATCTACTCATGTATTTATCCAACCTATTTTTAAAGCTACACAACGTTCTGGCCTCTATAAGAGTTGCACATGTGTCTAATTTATCAACACGTCGGTTCTCTGAACCATTCATCTACAAAGGTCAGTATAAACTACACCAGCATTTTCCTTGCCCTCCAGTTCATCCAAGAGACCGCGTCGTAATGGTCTAGCAATTTCACACGAGTTACCTGCTTTAAACCTATGCTGCCATGGGTTGTGCAATTCCTGTTCCTTACGATTCAAAGATTCTGTTAATGTGGGACATCAGCGCTACTGGTCTACAGGTTTTTGTGACTGCTTTACTGTCACCTGTAGAGCAGGGCTAAGTCAGTGGTTTAAGGACTGATGATTTCTGCATCCGGGTTCCTCCCCCCAAATATATTCAAGAATGAGATAGGTTTCTTGCAGTTCTTGACGAACATGGAGTTCCACATGTCAGGGACTGGGGCAGAATGCAGGGTCATGCAATCAGTGGCTATTTCGAAGTCAAGCGGGAGTTAGAATTATACCAGAAATTATGGAGATGTCGGTAGGGTTTCAGGTCTCGTCTATGAAAAACTCATTTGGACTGTCAGTGTTTAGACTGAGTAATGACTCAATGAACACAATCATATTGCAACTTCATGAAGTATTTTACTCATTAAATTGCTTTTCGATAAATATGAATCATTTAACTTCGTACTGCACGTTCATTAATGCAATATACCAAGAGATACCAAGAGGCCAGTAGCTGTCTTCATGCAGGAAATGTTTCAACTCCTCGTCAGGTCCTGATCAGCCGGGGTGATCAGGAAATGATAACGTTGGACAGTATGCTGGTTGCATAAGCAGCCTGGCTGATCAGGTTATCAAGCAGGAAGGCTGGTCTGGGACAGTGTCGTGGAAAAGATGGCTCTGAATCTAGTAGAGGCACATGTCGATAACGCACATTACTTAACTGCTTTAATTACGAAATACGTTAGATTATCAGATACTAAAACGAAAATTATCACTGGAATGCTGTAGCGCGCCATGTCCGCAAGCACTTACAATGTAACCGTTTGCGTTGTTTAAAAAAAAAAAAAAAAAAAAAAAAAAAAAAAAAGCGCGCGCCACCCCTTCCCCCCCCCCCCCCCAACACGTACGTATGTACGTACGTACATTTTCAAGAATTCCTAGGCATTCATAAACAAAGCAAGAACATGTTTCCCATGAACCCACTACAGGAAGTCTTGCCCAGGATGTTTACTTCAGATGACTAAGGCAGAGGGTAGGTTCAACCGCTATTGGCTCTATGCGGCCGTCAACGCCGAACAATACTCTAAACGAGAGAGATGTAGTGTCACAATTGACACTATTTCCCTCGTTTTGAAAGTTCTCATTAGGAGGCCTGGTCACAGACCGGGCCGCGGGGGCGTTGACCCCCGGAACTCTCTCCAGGTATCCAGTCCCTTCATTACGGCGGTCGTGACATTTGCCTTATTGTGAAACTTCTTGGCTGACAATGAAGCATGGCCTCAGACTGGGCTTTAAGAGTAGAACCCTCGAAATTAGGCACAGGTATCGAGAGGCAGAGGGTAAAATCTCAAGTTAAATGCACTGCCATAAACTGCGTATTACCTTCATAATAAATAGTGCACATATGAGAACATAAGAAGGAACACTGCATTAGGCCTATTGGCCCGTGCGAAGCAGGTCCAAGTCCCCCACCGGCCCAAGCCAATGCTCCAACCTAGTCAGGTTAGGTCACATTCACTTAAGGAAGGAGCAAGGCATCTGACCTAGTAGCACAAGCTAATCAGATGCAACTCCCACCCATTCATGTATTTATCTAACCTATTTTTAAAACTACACAACGTTTTAGCTTCTATGACCGTATTCGCGAGTTACCTGGCACACTAGCTGATACCCACGACGGAAACTACTACCCGAGGGCCCCTAAGTGTTCAGGCCTACTACAGAAACTGGTACCTACTGCTACAGGTGTTACTTGAGTACCTACCTACCAGATGGGCCACGTCTCCACTTTTCATCTGATAATTCAACTTTTCTTCCCGGCGTGTTGCAATACGTGATAGCGTGATAACTGCATGCTAAATGAAGTCTGCTGGTGCATGCAACCTTACTCAGCCTGCCAGCCTGCCTGCCTCTCTCTCTCTCTCTCTCTCCATTGCATATTTTTCACACGCCACTTTTCATTTTTATCGCTTTTTAATATTCTCGTGACTGCTGCGTCACTTTTCGGTCACTAGGTATATGGTCCAAGTCGGAGCTTCTATATATAGATGATTTGTGTACTGTGACAGTGTATATACACCTAGAGGCGAGTATATATCTCAGTGTATATACACCGAGAAATGAGTATATCTCTCAGTGTGTTAGGTAAGACACATATGCAACAGTTAGGTATCTTTATTTCGAAACGTTTCGCCTACACAGTAGGCTTCTTCAGTCGACTGAAGAAGCCTACTGTGTAGGCGAAACGTTTCGAAATAAAGATACCTAACTGTTGCATATGTGTCTTACCTAACAATCTGTCGGTATTTCATACCATTTTAATGTTCATATCTCTCAGTGTATATACACCGAAAAGTATCACTGGACTGCACAATGTTGGTAAGACAAGCTCCGACAATAACAGCCGAGACTAGAAGCTGCGTACCCGGGACCCACCGGTATTCAAGTGTATTGTATCAAAATGCCATAAGACTGCAGTTGCAAAATTTAACTGCAGAGTTAAATCAGCATCTTTCAAACCAGGTTGCGATCAAAACAGTTCATCGTGAGCTCCATGCAACATCATGGGAGAGCTGCAATTGCTAAACCTTCCCTCGCAGTAGCAAATATTACAAAGTGCAAAAACATGGCGGAATGACCGTAAGAACTGGACAATAGACCAATGGAAGACCGTTATTTACTTCGACGAATCTTCCTTTACACTTTTCCCAAGTTCTGACCGAGTTTACGTCTGGAGACAACCTGAAGACTGCCTGATCCTTCCCGTGAAGCATGGAGCCGGATCCGTGATGATCCGGGAAGCATTATCGTGGAATTCTCTTGGCCTGGCACTAGTACGGCACGGCAGGGTTAACACCCATACATATTTGTCGATTCTGAGTGACCAAGCCCATCCCATGGTACAAACGCTATTTCTCAATAGCGGTGCTATCTTCCGAGACGATAATGAACCAATTCACACCTCTAGAGTTGTTCAAAACTGGCATGAAGAACACTAAAGTGAATCTGAACACCTGGACTAGCTCCCACAATCGCCGGATCTAAATATTATCGAGGATCTGTGGGGTCAATTGGAACAGCAAGTCTGGAACCAAGTTGCTCCACAGTCGTCTCTGGAAGAGTTAGAGCAGGATTTGCTGGAGGAATGGCTCAAAATTCCCCTGGATATTGTTCAAATGTTATACGAATCAATTCCTCGACGAACTGGTGCTGTTTTAGCTGCAAATGGAGGACCAACTTCATATTGAAGCCTTGTAGCAATTGTGTTGCGCATATGACTTGTACCTTTAAAGCATTTGCAATCATAAGCTCGGTAATGTGTTGGCAGAGAGTAACCATTCATGGAGGTATACCTGGAGGTTTCGGGAGTCAACGCCCCCGCGGCTCTGAGACCAGGCTAAATTGAAACCTGTTACATTTTTTATGTCCTTTGGGTGATCAGCACTGAGCTGGACAGTGTACAGGCTAAACACTACCAGTCAGCAATTCCAAGCAGCGAGTGCAGTACACTCGTCATTTTGTCACATCCTGGCTGTGCTGAGAATATCAAACAAGCGGGCAACGTGTGACCCAGTTAGTGCCAGTATCCGGCGTGGCGTATATCCTACCAGGATGCAAAGCACTCAATCCTCATTAAGTGCACAAAAAATTAAACCTCATTTGTTCACCATTTTGTGTGTCAGCAACTTTTGCGTGTGAATAAAAACGGCTGTACCTATCTTTTACACCTGGTATAGTCCTTCTAGCTTTTATTTCGTGATTATTTTCCGCAAGATAACATGTACTCGATAATATGCAGTTCGGCTGTTTAGGCGAAATTGCAGATCTGGAAAATATAAAGAACCTTAAGCTACATGCATAAACTATTATATTCCTCAATCATTAGGATTGTTATAAGTCCCTCAAACTTAGGCGAGAAAGATAAATCATAATTTATATCTGGAAAATTCTAGACGGATTGGTTCCAAACCTTTACATAGGATATAGGCTTCAGCTAAGAGATAAAGATCAGTCTGCTACAAAAAAAGTTTTGTTCTCAAGGCACAGTACTTTTCCCTAGTCCATCCACCCACATATGCCAGGGAATCCACGTAAGCCGAGACAGACGTTGAAGTGTAACAGGAGAGGAAGACCAAGCCTCCACCCATCCACACCTTGACCAACACGACTGGCGACGGTAAGTCTGCCCTCCAATATTGACCATCTCCTGTCGTCACCAGCGCCACAGTAACATCGGCAGAAGCGACCAAGTAACTTGCACTCATGAACATTAAGGTTATTTAGGAGAGCGGTCTATGGCAATGTCACTGTCATATCGGCTTACGTAGAGTTCCGGGTTGAACAAGTACCTCCTTCACCTCACTGTTGTTACTGCCCACTAAACCCAGGCGAGGAAGTATTTCTCTCTAGTAGGTAGTTGTCATATACATGTGACCGGTTTTAAGGGTAACTTTACTCCAACCCCTCAGCTTGTAGCTCCACCAATTTCCTGTCTGATCAACCAGGCTGTCGTTTTTAGCGGCCCCCAGCCTGGCTGATCTAGTAGTGGTCTAGTTTCCTCTCTAAATTTCTACCTTTGTCCCGGCACCAGAAGCATAATTGAAGACTGAAAAGACCTACAGGAAAAACCTTGGCCAGCTACGATCAAGACAATTAGGGTTCTTCCAGACTATTACTGATCCTGATCAGCCAAGGTTTTATGCTAACTTGATTAGACTGTACTGCTACCTTGCCTTGAGTTTACCTTCAATCGATTTCAGCCTTGAGGGGCTGACCACCTTTACATAGGGTGGCCGACTGATCACGACAAAATTGTTCCATAAAAGTCATGGAAACTTATTTAAGTGTTCAGTCATTAGACTGATTAATGGCTCACAGAATAGCCATTTAGCGACTTCCAGTTAACTGTTTCTTAGAGACTCGCATATAACACGAGATCACATATAACAAGAGAAGGTGAGGGAAGGTGGAGGAACTAGAGTAAGTGTGTGCAAAACAAAATGTACAGAATACCAAAAACTGATGGAGCCCTCTCAACAATAAACAAAAGCTTACGTTAATTTCATAACTTGCATTGCTTCAGAGGGTAGATCCTTCCTCCACTTCTGAGAACAGTAATTTATAAAGGTGATAATGCCAGAAAGTAAGCACATAATTTAATTTCAACGTTATGCAGCCTCAGGCATATTAACGGAGTAGCGCCAGAGGTTGATCAGGATGTGGAAGTGCCGCATCCGTCTCACCAAACTCCCCAGCAAATTCATGACCGCATGAGAACCATGTGAAGGCTACGGTTCACCTACCCCTTTATCAGCTACCGTGCGCCCTCTACCACTAAGTGGTGCCTGTTTATATCAGCTCAACTCCCCCCCCCCCACAGCTTCCATCCTCCCCATGACGTCACCGCCCCTACCGTGCTAGTAAGATAACCCTCTCCCCACACCTCCCGTGAGGTAACACCCCCGCATCGCCCCCATATGAGGTTACTCTTACTGCCTCATCTCGCCCACCCACGCAATCCTGAGGGGATGTTTGAAGTACAAATGAATTTACGTCAGTCGTACTAGCTTACTACACGTATGATTGAATATTTTCTAATTTAGCCTGCGCTCAAGGTTTTTTATTTATAAAAAATAGCAAAATTGGACGCCTTAGCAGCACACTGCTAAGGCGTCCAATGTTACCAAATTAAACGGAAGAAATAATGAGTAAGCTGAACCAGAAAAATTCAAATTTGAAGTGTTGCAGTGGAAACAAATTTACCTAAATGCAAATTAATGTGTCGCATTTTACATGTTAACTAGAAACACCTACAAGAGTATTTTTAATTAACAACGAGTATACAAAAATGGAATATTAAAACAATGTCCTGTAATTTATATATACGTATAAAGCAAGAAAATTAAAACTGCGTTACAAGATCCAATGACAACCTGACAAGATATTTCTTATTCAGTTACCTATTCACTCCTGAAGGATACCTAAAGGATGTTTCGGGGGTCAGCGCCCCCGTGGCCCGGTCCTAGACTCCCAAAACTTTAAAATGTTTTGGCCACCATAATGAAAAACGTCAGCAAATTCATTGAACAAATTGTCTCTTTTTGGAAACTTCGATCTGCAATTAATAATTCCATTATTTTTCACAAATTCGTGTACCTGTATTTATCAAATAAGAAAAAACCTGCCTTAAATATCTTATGACGGCACTCCGGAAACAGTAGTCATCAAAGGTCATTATAAACCATAGACATAACCCCATTCTTAACCTCAAAGGTATACAATACTGATAAGGTGAATTAGACAAGTGCAACAGCTGGGTATCTATTGTGTAGACGTTTCGCCAACCAGTGGCTTTATCAATACCATACAGGGTCAAAAACATTTTATCAAGATTGTAAAAAAACTATCAAAAAAATTGATCGATAGCCAAGTCACAAAAACTTCAGCGGTTTAAGGAGCAACATGACTCACGAAATCGTAATGACACGATTGCAAACAAACCATACCCCGGCCGGGATTGAACCCGCGGTCAGAGTCTCAAAACTCAAAACTTCGTGAGTCATGTTGACGGTAGTGAGGGGACTTGAGCTAGAGTTCGTCACGGCCATGCTAGCTGGAGATTCGTCTGTAAAAACTTGCATTTGTGGTCACAGTGGTGCCTGTGCTAACCTTCCTATGGTGTAGAAATATACCTAGTTGGACGAATCTTATTGTGGCTAGCTGGTCTAGTGGCTAACGCGACGGTCTGGAGTTTTGAGACTCTCTGACCGCGGGTTCAATCCCGGCCGGGGTATGGTGAGCAACATAACTAATCACGTGGAATTGCGAATACACAGGGAAATATTTTATCTTCCAGTACATCCCCCTGTGGGCTTGGCGCTTAAGTTTTAATTGTAATCATAATAATAATAATTCCAGTACATGTAAAACTCATAATGTTTAGAACAGGTCGCAGGAGCGACCTGTTCTAAACCCGTGTTGCTCTTGGTTATGTAAACACTGTGGATCCACGTGTCAAACAATCTTGCTTCTTTAAAACTCGCATATTTTGAAATTGTGGGATGTCAGGGCTACTGGTCTACAGTATTCTTGAGTTTGTTTTCCTGCCACCTTCGTGGACTGGGGGCATTGATGTGGTTTTTTTTTTTTTAGCAAGGTAGGATGACTCCCTTGTCCAGATTTCCTCCTTCATAAGAAACTGTCTCTTATGGAGTTAGGGGGTTGTGTCAAATTCTGGAGCGCGCGAAAAGCAGAGGCCCTAACAGTCATCGTTAAGATATTTACAGTGAAGGGAGTCTACTGATAAGACTTATCAGATCCGCTCTCTCAGTACAGCTGAAAAATGTCTACCTTTCAACGCATCTATTTACAAAAATTGTCTACTACCTTCAACTAGTGAATTTGTGCCTTGATAAATATCACTAAAATCCTCAAATACAAGGTTGACGGACACTCACCCTCCCCCACACCCACTCCATAAATTCAAACAGTACCGTTACATGCAATGGCTCAACTAAATACCGTGAGCGGAATACACAACCAACACAGGAGAACAACTTATGACGACGTTTGCGTGACTAGTTAATGGTTCAGTTTGGACCGAAACGTCGCCCCAAGTTTCTCCTATGTCCGGGTTATGTATAGTGTTGCAGCTGTATGAGAATGTGGGAGACGCTCTTCCTATACAGGTTAAGGGCGACATCCGAAGGTATATCTTTGATATACCTTTGAAGTTGAGAGTATCTACTGAGCCCGGCCATGGGCCAGGCTCGTCTGGTCCTTGCCTGGTCAACCAGGCTGTTCCTGCTGGAGGCTCGCTGCCCCACATATCCATCACAACCTGGTTGATCTGGCACCTGGTGAAGATACTTGTTCAGTTTCCTCTTGAAGGCTTCTACACTTGTTCCAGCCATGTTTCTGATATCTTCTGGTAAGATGTTGAATAGTCTGGGACCCAGGATGTTGATACAGTGTTCTCTTATTGTCCCCGCGAAGTCCATTTTGTGCAATTCAACTAAATTAGGTACGCCCATAATGAGTACCTACCTTATTCTGTAAATTACATGGCGGGAATAAAAGATACGTTTTCCTATCGTATTTCCCTATACAAATGAGTTGTATACAAGATCCAATAATACTTAGCTTGGAGAGACTGGGAGGATGCCGCTTGTCGATTCCAGGGCTCACCACCCCAGTCCAGGCCTCCTTGTTGTTGACCTGATCAATTATGCTGTTGGTACTGACTGCACGTATACTGAGAGATATCGTAAAGTATTCCACCAAGTTCGGTAGCTACGAGAACCTCAATGTTTCCGTTCGTTCGTTCGTGTGGGATGTGGGGGAGGGAGACCCCACGAGGCCGGACACTGACGGCGGGAACCAGCTCAAGGATCCCTAATTCCAAGGACAAATGTAAACAAGGAAAACCTTATTGACGCACGAAACTTCCTGCGCATTGACAATCTTACTTCTCTATCCAATTTGTCAAGTCCATTTTATGATCACAGGGAAGTGCTAAACCCGTAGGAGATCATACAACATTCGGGCAATGGGAGGCAAAGTTTGATCTGAGGAAGGATAGCACAAATTCCTTGGATCAAAACACCTTCAGCGACATCAAGGTCTATCTACCACTTACACACACACACACACACACACACACACACACACACACACACACACCAAGACTAGTCCCAGAGCTAAGGGGTATGTCCTACGAGGAGAGGTTAAGGGAAATCAACCTGACGACACTGGAGGACAGGAGAGATGGGGGGACATGATAACGACATACAAAATACTGAGAGGAATTGACAAGGTGGACAAAGACAGGATGTTCCAAAGATTGGACACAGCAACAAGGGAACACAGTTGGAAGTTGAAGACACAGATGAATCACAGGGATGTTAGGAAGTACTTCTTCAGCCACAGAGTAGTCAGGAAGTGGAATAGTTTGGGAAGCGATGTAGTGGAGGCAGGATCCATACACAGCTTTAAGCAGAGAGACCTAGTAGCGACCAGTGAAGAGGAGGGGGCCAGGAGCTTGGACTCTACCCCTGCAACCTCAACTAGGCGAGTACACACACACACACACACACACAAGTAAGATCAAGCTCATGGAGCAGGGAGAGAGAGGACCTAGTAGCACTCAGTGAAAAGGCGGGGCCAGGAGCTGAGTCTCGACCCCTTCAACCACAATTAGGTGAGTATACACACACACGCATGCACATGCACACACATGCACACACGCGCGCACACACACACACACACACACACGCACACACAGGAGCTCGGACTCGACCCCCGCAACCTCAACTAGGTGAGTACACGCACATACACGCACACACACGCACGCACACACATACAACAGGCCAAGTGTCTAATCGACATGTGCCAAGGACCAAATGGTAACAAACAAACACACACACACACACACACACACACACACACACACACACACACACACACACACGATGACATAAAATACTGAGAGGAATTGACAAGGTGGATAAAGACAGGATGTTCCAGAGATGGGACACAGAAACAAGGGGTCACAATTGGAAGTTGAAGACTCCGATGGGTCAAAGGGCTGTTAGGAAGTATTTCTTCAGTCACAGAGTTGTTAGGAAGTGGAATAACCTAGAAAGTGACGTAGTGGAGGCAGGAAACATGCATAGTTTTAAGACGAGGTTTGATAAGGCTCATGGAGCAGGGAGAGGACCTAGTGAAGAGGCGGGACCAGGAGGTGTGACTCGACCCCTGCAACCACAAAAGGCGAATACAAATAGGCAAGTACAAACACACACACAAAAGGGGAGAGGAGTTCCAAGATGACTATCGCTGCAGGAGTGGTTAGGAAGTTAGCTAATTGAATTATTGAGACGAGTACAAACATGAGAGGGAGGGGGGAGACCCAGCAAGTGAATACAAACAGGTGGAACTACACACAACGCACGAGGAAAACCATCACAAGAAATACATTACAGATACATAATTTCAATGGCATATACAGAACTAGCAAACCTAAGTTACCTTAAAAATTAACTTAGAATATACTAACTTGCATTAGGACCTGTATAATGCGTGCACACAAACTAAACAAGATGGAAACATTCGCAAAGATATTGATACCTGAATTAGAAGAAATCTTACTAGGAGGTGCAACTTAAAGAACTTCGCCTAACAACATTAGAAGAGAACTGGGAGAAACATGATGCATGCAAAATACTCAGGGAATTCTAGAGTGGATACGGACTAATGACTCACGAAATCGTAATGACACGATTGTAAACAAATACTGACTAATGATATGAGCAAAGCAAACCAGGACACAATTAGCAGCTAAAGCAGCAAATTAACCACATGAACATTCTCAGTCTCAGGCTCTAAACTGGAAGATGCTAAATGAAAAGACGGTGGAGTCAAACAGTTTAAAGTAGATATGACTGGGCCCAGGAAGCCAAGAATTATAGGCGATTGACACGAGTAACGAAGCCAGACAAATTCATAATCTATTTTTAACACTAGTAATGTTCGCCACAGAAATCAACTAGGTAATGACCACATTTGTATGACTGGATATGATCATTTTCTTTCTAAAACACCGTAGGTGCCCGACAATGAAGACACGAGTGAGTGTACTCTTGCACACGTAAAAATAGCCAAGCTGGGAACACTTCATTATTATTACTATTTTCTTGAAGAAATACTATACACGTAGACGTAGGGATCATGCAGCACCTGGACAATGGGACGTAACCAAATTCCCCGAATCGAAAGCCCTTTTGCGGTATCAAGGTACCCCTAATAAGGGAGCAGGGAACGCTCATCTACGTATCTTGGAAGGCAGACGTGGAGCAGATACCACAGCACTGCTGGCACTATCTGCCACCTCCCCGCCCCGTTCCCTTTAAACCTCTGGACGCAAAGCTAGCAAGGCTCCCCAATATTGGTCACAACACCCACCTCGCCTCACTGACCGTTCTCTCTCCAGGATAAACAAGCTAAGCTAGGGTATATTCACATGGTGCTTAGGTTAGGACTTCCAGCTGTGTGCTCCGACGTTATATCATTAAAACGGAATGCTAACCTGACACTAAAATTTAGTTACAAATCATCAGAACCACTATGAATCAGTACTCTAAACATGTACAATGTCTGGTGTAATTCGATACTGTCAATACCACTGTCACTACCTATCATGTTGCAAAAAGTATAGCAAAACAAGCAAATTCAATAACTATATTAAGCATATTCAAATTCCATACATTATACGTAAAACAAATTTCTAATCATCGGCCACAAGACCCAAATTTACACGAAAGGGGAAATGAACTAGCCATGTGCGTGGAAAACACAGGACTTTCACAGAGACATTTTACACTGGCACCTCTGAAACGGGTGCTACACAACAAAATCTGAAAGCTTGGAAGCCAGACTACGTACGGTTCAAGTTTCACCTCATATGCTAAAAAGGTATCCTGTACTTACTCTCGGGTCAAACACCTTGCGACAAGATACGTACCTGTAAGAAATTAAAAAATATATATATATTACAATATAAAGATATATACAAATTGTCAGAAAACTCATTTCCCCCCAATATAAAGCCTACAAATGTGCATTATTATAATCAAAAGAAGCGCTAAGCCACAAGGGCTATACAAATGTGCAAAAGCCTCAAGTAAAACCAATACCACGCAGGAATAAATAAAGGGGATGTAAATAGTGTGCTGAAAATATCTAGCCTAGACAGGACTCGCAGCAATGGTTTTATGTTGGAAAAATTCAGATTCAGGAAGGATATAGGAAAGTACTGGTTTGGTAATAGAGTTGTGGATGAGTGGAACAAACTCCCAAGTACCGTTATAGAGGCCAGAACGTTGTGTAGCTTTAAAAATAGGTTGGATAAATACATGAGTAGATGTGGGTGGGTGTGAGTTAGACCTGATAGCTTGTGCTAACAGGTCGGTTGCCGTGTTCCTCCCTTAAGTCAATGTGACCTGACCTGACTAGGTTGGGTGCATTGGCTTAAGCCGGTAGGAGACTTGGACCTGCCTCGCATGGGCCAGTAGGCCTTCTGCAGTGTTCCTTCGTTCTTATGTTCTGTTCTTATGTACTATACACAAAAATTATCATTGGTCGTTTTTGTGTATTCGTTAATTATAAACATATAAACCTACAAATATATTTGGAATTTTTTTGCTCTTTCACTACAAATTACATATTCTTTTCTCTGGGGATGAGGGTCTCCAGGGCAGTTCCAGGGGTGGTACCTCCCTATATATATATATATATATATATATATATATATATATATATATATATATATATATATATATATATATATATATATATATATATATATATATATATATATATATATATATATATTATATATATAAACACTGCGACTAGCCAAGGACTCGAACCCATGCTGCTTTGGCCTGCCTCATGGTGGGCGAAAACTCATGATGTCTTAATCCACTGGACCATACAATATTTATTATATATTAGGACTGGTTCCAAATTTGCACACCTTTTTAATAAAGAGGGAGATGGTGGTAAACAGCAAAATCCCTCTAATGAAAACCAGGCGTGAAACAACAGATCTCGCAACAGTCTCCATGTGGGAAGTTCATGATCAGCCAGGTTGTAGAGGTGATTGTTACGTGGGACTATGAGCAAGTAGCGCCAACACCCTCACTGATCATGCTGTCTAAAGAAAACTTTAGTTTGCGAATAGTAGCAAGAGAATTGTGGTAGTCTTGTTGTGGTAAGGATCCCACAACGAATATCGTCTTCCCTTAAATTACCTCAAGTCTCTAGGACCTTGTGCTATTAACAGGAAAATGACACCTATACAGAAAGAGTATCATTTAACAATTAATAAGAATATATTCCTGAAGAAACACTAAACTCGTCGAGGTCACAGCACATGAAGAATGAGAAGCAATTAAGTGATCCGAGGAATACAAGGGTTGCCTATATTCCGTTAGATCAAGAGCCCTTGAACGTCATCAAAACATTACGTCTCTTGCTTCAGTGGTGTTCAAGATGTAGTCAAAGTCGAGATAATGTTAACCTTGACTTTCGAACCCCCTCCCCCCCCCCAAAAAAAAAAAAAATACGTACGATTAGTTCTAGTCACATTGTCCTTATTTTACTTTCATCAATTTGCTTACCAGGTTTCCAACTTCAATGTCATAAGTTTCCTGGAAACTTACAAATTATATTTTCAAGTAACGTATTTAAATAAATACGTAAATCAGAAACTGAAGGACACTCCCGGACACGAGGTGTCCAAGTGTAACTCAGACAAAACTGCAGAATGGATTTACAGAGAACCTTCATTTTTTTTTAATTTATTCAAGCTCCTAAATTACTGTGGACACTAAGACCCTCGAAGTGAACTCCATAAACACAGGAGAAAGATTCATCAAAATCTGTACTTACTTAGGGACCGATACCAAACCTGCACACCGAAATCCCTCCCTATGAAAAGAGGAGGGTCGGCAGACTGAAAACACCCAAATGAAAAGAAGGGTCGCGCCTGCGGAATGTCATATTCAGGGTTTTAAATTGTTCCAAGAAGATAGAAGTATTGGGAGGGGGGGTGGGGTGGCATTGTATGTCCGAGATCGCTTGAACTGTTGCATAAAAACGGGTATTAAGTCTGAAGTAACACATACAGAGTCTGTTTGGATAGAATTTTCAGAGGGGCATGAAAAACTGATTTTAGGAGTGATATACCGTCCCCCTAACTTAGATAGGGACCAAGGGAAACTACTATGGGAGGAAATTGTTAAGGCCACAAGGCACGATAATGTAGTAATTCTAGGAGACTTTAACTTTAGTCATGTTGATTGGAATTTCTTGACTGGGAATTTAGAATCGTACGACTTCATAGAAGTATTTCAGGATTGTTTTTTGAAGCAGTTTGTGACAGAACCTACAAGGGGAAATAACCTGCTTGACTTAGTTATGGCAAACAATGAATCCCTTGTTAATAATTTAGAAATTTCAGAGGAACTGGGTGCTAGCGACCACAAGTCAATTACATTTAGCATTGAATGGAAGTACGATAGTAGCGATAACTCAGTAACAGTCCCAGATTTTCGCTTAGCAGATTACGATGGGCTTAGAGAACACTTATCATCTGTTGACTGGGGTAACGAAGAGAGCTATCAATATGACAGTTTTCTGAACACTATACATGGTGCTCAAAGAGCGTTTATCCCATATAAAGAAATTAGATCAAATAGAAATGACCCAAAATGGATGAATAATAGGCTCAAATATCTACTAGGGCATAAGAAAGGAATTTATAGGCGTATCAAAAGAGGTGAGGGTCATCTTATGAATCAGTATATTGACATTAAGAGGGACATTAAAAAGGGGATAAGAAAAGCTAAAAGGGACTATGAAATTAAAGTTGCTAGGGATTCTAAAACTAACCCAAAAAGTTTTTTCCAGGTCTATAGAACAAAAGTTAGAGATAAGATAGGTCCCCTTAAAAATAACTATGGGCACCTTACTGACAATGAGAATGAAATGTGCTTGATTTTAAATAATTATTTTCTCTCAGTTTTTACACAGGAAGACACTAACAATATTCCAGTAATTAATTTTTACAGTGGGCTAGAAGAAGATAAATTATGTAACATCACAGTCACTAGTGAGATGGTTGTGAGGCAGATAGACAGACTGAAGCAAAATAAGTCGCCGGGTCCTGATGAGGTTTTTTCAAGGGTTCTTAAGGAATGCAAAATGGAACTCTGTGAACCATTAACTAATATTTTTAATTTATCTCTTCAAACAGGTGTAGTGTCTGATATGTGGAAGATGGCTAATGTAACTCCTATTTTTAAAACAGGGGACAAGTCGTTACCGTCAAATTACCGCCCAATAAGCCTGACCTCAATTGTAGGCAAATTACTAGAGTCAATTATAGCTGAGATTATAAGAAGCCATCTCGATAAGCATAGCTTGATTAATGATACTCAGCATGGATTCACAAGAGGCCGGTCTTGTCTAACTAATTTATTAACTTTCTTCAGTAAAGCTTTTGAGGCTGTTGACCACAATAAAGAATTTGATATTATTTACTTAGATTTTAGTAAGGCTTTTGATAGAGTTCCGCACCATAGACTGTTAAAGAAAGTGGCAGCTCATGGCATTGGGGGAAAAGTGCTCTCGTGGATCGAGTCATGGCTCACTGACAGGAAGCAGAGAGTGTCCATAAATGGGGTTAAATCCGAGTGGGGATCTGTAACAAGTGGCGTTCCACAGGGATCAGTCTTGGGCCCGTTGTTATTTATAATATATATCAATGATCTTGATGAGGGAATTACTAGTGATATGAGCAAATTCGCCGATGACACAAAGATAGGTAGGATAATTGATTCAAACGTAGATGTTAGGGAACTTCAGGAGGATTTAAACAAACTCTATTCTTGGTCAGAAAAGTGGCAGATGCAGTTCAATGTAGATAAATGCAAGGTTCTGAAGCTTGGGAGTGCCCATAACCCTAGTACTTATAAATTAAATGATGTAGAACTTAGCCATACAGATTACGAAAAGGACTTGGGGGTTATGGTGAGCAGCAACCTTAAACCAAGACAGCAATGCCTAAGCGTACGTAATAAGGCAAATAGATTACTGGGATTTATATCAAGAAGTGTAAGCAACAGAAGTCCAGAGGTCATACTGCAGCTTTATACATCATTAGTAAGGCCTCACCTTGATTATGCAGCTCAGTTCTGGTCTCCGTATTACAAAATGGACATAAATTCGTTAGAAAACATTCAGCGTAGGATGACTAAATTAATACATAGCATCAGAAATCTTCCTTATGAAGAAAGATTGAAGACTCTTAAGTTACATTCACTTGTTAGACGAAGAATGAGAGGAGACCTGATCGAAGTGTATAAGTGGAAGATAGGTATTAATAAAGGGGATATTAATAAGGTCTTGAGGATGTCTCTCCAAGAGAGAACGCGCAGTAATGGATTTAAATTAGATAAGTTTAGATTTAGAAAGGACATCGGAAAGTATTGGTTTGGAAATAGGGTAGTTGATGAGTGGAACAGTCTACCTAGTTGGGTTATTGAGGCTGGGACTTTGGGTAGTTTCAAATCTAGGTTGGATAAGTACATGAGTGGGATGGGTTGGATTTGAGTGGGACTTTCACATCAGAGCTTATTTCTTGGGTGGCATTGAAAATTGGGTAGGGCAAATGTTTTGTTAGTGGGATGAATTGTAAAGGACCTGCCTAGTATGGGCCAGCAGGCCTCCTGCAGTGTTCTTCCTTTCTTATGTTCTTATGTTCTTAATTAGTACATTGTGGAAACTGAAAATGTGACTCTCCACTTTCATGCGTAACGGGGATTAGTTGCCAGCAGACCCCCCTCTCTCTCTTCATGAGAAAACTTTATAATTTCAAGCCTGTCCCTGATCAGCCGGCTTGTGATGCATGAGGCAAGCACCAACAGCCTGGTTGATCAGGCCATCATCCGGGATACTTTGTTTCCCAATTTAAAAGCCTAAACATCCAACTGTACAAAGTAACAATCTCCAAGTGTAAAGGGACCACGAGTCTTAATACTTCCCTCATCCATAAAGTGAATTACCAACATATCCCCGACTAACTTTAAGAGGGAACTCTAAAAATTCCTCAAATCAGTTCCAGATCAGCCGGGCTGTGGTGCATACGTCGGAGAGAAGGCGGTGGGTACCAGTAAGCCCGATCGATTAAGCCAGCAACCTGGACGCCTGGTCTGTGATCGGGCCAAACCATACCCCGGCCGGGACTGAACCCGCGGTCAGAGTCTCAAAACTCCAGCCCGTCGGCGGTGACCTCCGGAAGTGATTACAGGTAACCTGCAGATAGCTAATCAAATTCAACCATTTAAATTTAAAAAGAACGTTTTACCAAGTAACTTTAAAAAAAAAAATAAGCAGCATGCTTCTGCCCCCTTAAATTTACCAGCAAAGAGAAGAGAATTGTGTTGGAGTAATCTTAATGGATAATTCCTCGTAGATTCATCACTAATATAATTTACCAACACCATAACCTCGAGGTTGAAGCTGTAGATGCAACGATCGTCAAAAAAAAAAATCGATATATCGTGAATAAGCAGAATATTTACTCAGTGTTCTAGGCATTCATCGGTGCTGTCAGTAACTTGGCCTCCAGACCCTCCCTCCCAACTCACACTATAAACACACTCAATTCTGGAATACACTGTTTGTAAAGCTGTGAAACCACCTTTCAACCCGACCTCTCCACCGTAGATAAGAGCTCAAAATAGATATTCTTTTGTGGCGCCATACAAAGTAAACATTATAATGCTTATTATGGGAGTTTCCCAAAGGCAAATGCATAAATACCAGAGCAACTGAAGTCCCCTGTAAATACACAATTCACAACGTAAAAGTTAAAAGCAACTTAGGCTACATTACAAACACTACATCCTACAAACACTACATCCTGATATATGACAAGGATCCCCGTGATAATAGTCCCCACGGCACAATGTCACGCATGTAGCTATTAAGAAATAAGAAAGTAAAGTGTATACTGAATGCAGGTAGAAGTCTGCAAGATTTACCTGCTGAGACAGAAAAGGAAAACATAAAATATATACTATCTACTCATGTTTCACAAGTAACAAGAGTTTAACATCTCGGACAGTTGCTGTCTATCAGCCTACTAGACAATGATAAACTACCGTAGAGGAGCGCGCCAGAATACACACATTTTGCTGTACGAGGATGAGAAAAAAAAATTGGTCCACTGCTAGACAGCTGGCGCCAAGTCTTCCCTGTAACACTATCACATCAAACAAAACTCCCACCCAGAATACACACGATAAGCAGATGCTAGTAACACACGGACATTTCTATTTTCAAGATTTTCGACGAATTCCAAAGATAAAATTAAGAGGATGTAATGAGAGAGGTGAATGAAGAATGGCAGAAGGTAGATTGTAGAAAAGATATTGTGGCTGACGAAGGTTCAAGGAAGTAGGAAGATTAAGTAGGCGAGTCAAAATTCAAAGAGGATGTCAAACTAGGCATGTCCTATTCAATCATCATTCCCACTTCTGTGTTTATCTGTCATATTTTTAGTTACCTAAAGTACTTTCTTAAAAAAAATCACTAATGATACAACGTGATTTATCGTTAATCCAGTTAAGACAAATACGTTACAGTTAGTTCAAAAGTACGAGGCAAGAAGAGTCGCAGTGCAGTACCACTCCACTTGGAATATTAGTTGTGCTAGTCCCCGTCCCAACCGAGGATCCTCCTCTCCAAGCTCCCCTCACATCGACCCACAACTTCCTCCACTCCCCACCTTCAGACACTTCACGTTTATCCCCCTTCTCTCCCACCCATTTTTTTTTTCTCATACCAAGGTTTAATAAGGGGGTTCCCAGGGTAAGGGAAGTAAACAGAAAAAAGTGTTAATGGTAAACGTAGCGCGTACTTTGTGCAGACACCTATTTATGAGGCAGGGAGATAAGAGAAGGTTTCTCTTCCCTAGCATCCCTCGTCAATAGGCTATGTATATATTACGTACAGCTATTACATAAGAACATAAGAATGGAGGAACACTGCAGAAGGCCTACTGGCCCATGCAAGGCAGGTCCTTATCAAAACCTCTACCTAGAGCTACCCAAGAAATAACTCCCGTACCCAATGATACCAATCAAACCCAGCCCCTCCCACTCATATATTTGTCCAATCTCTTCTTAAAGCTACCCAAGGTCCTACCCTCAATCACCTAACTGGGAAGATTGTTCCACGCATCTACAACTGTTAGAAAACCAGTACTTACCTATGTCCTTTCTAAATCTAAATTTATCCAACTAAAATCCACTATTTCTGGTTCTTACCTGGTTCGACACCCTCAGTACTTTATTAACATCTCCTTTGTTTATGCCCGTCATCCATTTATACACTTCAACGATATCTCCCCTATCAAATAACGTCGATTCAAAATAATACATTTGACCACACTTTGGTATCACTCCTTAGAAAAAGTGCACCGAGCACATGCAAGCACTTCACCGTGGCCAGGTTACCGACCAGGCCTCCTGGTTGTTGGCCTTATCAACCAGGTTGCTGTAAAGTAAAAGGACACAAGTGCAACTAATGTGACATTTATTGTGGCAACGTTTCGCTCTCCAGGTAATTCTACCAACTTTATTACAACCAGGTTGCTGTTGGTATCCACACGCAGTCTAGCGCAAGCACAATCACTTCTCTAATTATGAACAAATTCCAGGAACTAAGTTCTCACTTGAACACATATAGGGGTCTGTTTGCAAATCCCCTAATGACTGAAAGAAGGATGTGGAGAGTCTTGGTCCCTTTACAAGATATCTTACCTGGAGATTATTCCGGGGATCAACGCCCCCGCGGCCCGGTCCATGACCAGGCCTCCCGATGGATCAGGGCCTGATCAACTAGGCTGTTACTGTGATGAATGGTTTGAAAAACCGACAAGTTGAAGATTGAGACACTTATGCAGCATATGGGAATCTTTATTCAGGAAACGTTTCGCCACACAGTGGCTTCATCAGTCCAATACAGTCCTCTTTGTGATGAATGGTTTGAAAAACCGACAAGTTGAAGATTGAGACACTTATGCAGCATATGGGAATCTTTATTCAGGAAACGTTTCGCCACACAGTGGCTTCATCAGTCCAATACAAAGAGGAAGGCGTAAGGAGAGGAGGAGAATGAGGTAATCAGTCCCTCAACCTGGAGTCGATGTGTTCAGTCCATCAATCTTGTAGAATGTACAGCATAGGGCCGTAGACGTGGCTTATATACTGTAGTGAGGTGACGTGAAGCAGATGGAGGCGGGGTCATAGTGGTACCATCCACTAGTCGAAGTAGGTCTTCGTCCAAAGGTTGAACAAGTGTTGAAGAATTCTTTGTAACAAGACCCCATGATGCTGCCGTGTCTGACAGTTGTGATGAATGGTTTGAAAAACCGACAAGTTGAAGATTGAGACACTTATGCAGCATATGGGAATCTTTATTCAGGAAACGTTTCGCCACACAGTGGCTTCATCAGTCCAATACAAAGAGGAAGGCGTAAGGAGAGGAGGAGAATGAGGTAATCAGTCCCTCAACCTGGAGTCGATGTGTTCAGTCCATCAATCTTGTAGAATGTACAGCATAGGGCCGTAGACGTGGCTTATATACTGTAGTGAGGTGACGTGAAGCAGATGGAGGCGGGGTCATAGTGGTACCATCCACTAGTCGAAGTAGGTCTTCGTCCAAAGGTTGAACAAGTGTTGAAGAATTCTTTGTAACAAGACCCCATGATGCTGCCGTGTCTGACAGTTGTGATGAATGGTTTGAAAAACCGACAAGTTGAAGATTGAGACACTTATGCAGCATATGGGAATCTTTATTCAGGAAACGTTTCGCCACACAGTGGCTTCATCAGTCCAATACAAAGAGGAAGGCGTAAGGAGAGGAGGAGAATGAGGTAATCAGTCCCTCAACCTGGAGTCGATGTGTTCAGTCCATCAATCTTGTAGAATGTACAGCATAGGGCCGTAGACGTGGCTTATATACTGTAGTGAGGTGACGTGAAGCAGATGGAGGCGGGGTCATAGTGGTACCATCCACTAGTCGAAGTAGGTCTTCGTCCAAAGGTTGAACAAGTGTTGAAGAATTCTTTGTAACAAGACCCCATGATGCTGCCGTGTCTGACAGTTGTGATGAATGGTTTGAAAAACCGACAAGTTGAAGATTGAGACACTTATGCAGCATATGGGAATCTTTATTCAGGAAACGTTTCGCCACACAGTGGCTTCATCAGTCCAATACAAAGAGGAAGGCGTAAGGAGAGGAGGAGAATGAGGTAATCAGTCCCTCAACCTGGAGTCGATGTGTTCAGTCCATCAATCTTGTAGAATGTACAGCATAGGGCCGTAGACGTGGCTTATATACTGTAGTGAGGTGACGTGAAGCAGATGGAGGCGGGGTCATAGTGGTACCATCCACTAGTCGAAGTAGGTCTTCGTCCAAAGGTTGAACAAGTGTTGAAGAATTCTTTGTAACAAGACCCCATGATGCTGCCGTGTCTGACAGTTGTGATGAATGGTTTGAAAAACCGACAAGTTGAAGATTGAGACACTTATGCAGCATATGGGAATCTTTATTCAGGAAACGTTTCGCCACACAGTGGCTTCATCAGTCCAATACAAAGAGGAAGGCGTAAGGAGAGGAGGAGAATGAGGTAATCAGTCCCTCAACCTGGAGTCGATGTGTTCAGTCCATCAATCTTGTAGAATGTACAGCATAGGGCCGTAGACGTGGCTTATATACTGTAGTGAGGTGACGTGAAGCAGATGGAGGCGGGGTCATAGTGGTACCATCCACTAGTCGAAGTAGGTCTTCGTCCAAAGGTTGAACAAGTGTTGAAGAATTCTTTGTAACAAGACCCCATGATGCTGCCGTGTCTGACAGTTGTGATGAATGGTTTGAAAAACCGACAAGTTGAAGATTGAGACACTTATGCAGCATATGGGAATCTTTATTCAGGAAACGTTTCGCCACACAGTGGCTTCATCAGTCCAATACAAAGAGGAAGGCGTAAGGTTTTTCAAACCATTCATCACAACTGTCAGACACGGCAGCATCATGGGGTCTTGTTACAAAGAATTCTTCAACACTTGTTCAACCTTTGGACGAAGACCTACTTCGACTAGTGGATGGTACCACTATGACCCCGCCTCCATCTGCTTCACGTCACCTCACTACAGTATATAAGCCACGTCTACGGCCCTATGCTGTACATTCTACAAGATTGATGGACTGAACACATCGACTCCAGGTTGAGGGACTGATTACCTCATTCTCCTCCTCTCCTTACGCCTTCCTCTTTGTATTGGACTGATGAAGCCACTGTGTGGCGAAACGTTTCCTGAATAAAGATTCCCATATGCTGCATAAGTGTCTCAATCTTCAACTTGTCGGTTTTTCAAACCATTCATCACAACTGTCAGACACGGCAGCATCATGGGGTCTTGTTACAAAGAATTCTTCAACACTTGTTCAACCTTTGGACGAAGACCTACTTCGACTAGTGGATGGTACCACTATGACCCCGCCTCCATCTGCTTCACGTCACCTCACTACAGTATATAAGCCACGTCTACGGCCCTATGCTGTACATTCTACAAGATTGATGGACTGAACACATCGACTCCAGGTTGAGGGACTGATTACCTCATTCTCCTCCTCTCCTTACGCCTTCCTCTTTGTATTGGACTGATGAAGCCACTGTGTGGCGAAACGTTTCCTGAATAAAGATTCCCATATGCTGCATAAGTGTCTCAATCTTCAACTTGTCGGTTTTTCAAACCATTCATCACAACTGTCAGACACGGCAGCATCATGGGGTCTTGTTACAAAGAATTCTTCAACACTTGTTCAACCTTTGGACGAAGACCTACTTCGACTAGTGGATGGTACCACTATGACCCCGCCTCCATCTGCTTCACGTCACCTCACTACAGTATATAAGCCACGTCTACGGCCCTATGCTGTACATTCTACAAGATTGATGGACTGAACACATCGACTCCAGGTTGAGGGACTGATTACCTCATTCTCCTCCTCTCCTTACGCCTTCCTCTTTGTATTGGACTGATGAAGCCACTGTGTGGCGAAACGTTTCCTGAATAAAGATTCCCATATGCTGCATAAGTGTCTCAATCTTCAGTCCTCTTTGTATTGGACTGATGAAGCCACTAGGCTGTTACTGCTGGACGCACGCAGTCCATTTCGCACTCCATTTCTTCTGAGTGGGATAGACCATCTTCAGATGGCCCTCCTCTAGTAGATAAAAAAAAAAAAACCCATCTCTGCTGGAAGGAAACTCGTGAAAGCTTTTGTAGCTATTCTCCATGCCTTTCTGAAGTCAACTTCAGACCGAGTCTTTCATCAATGAAATATATTAAATCACGTAGGGTGGATTTCATACAACAGTGAAATACAGCCACGTGGGAACAAAAGTTAGCTATCACTCAGCATGAGGTAGCAGTACACTGTTTATGTATCCAATCTTGTTAAAAAAAAAAAATTACCCTATCTCTCGGTCACAGCCACTCCCACGGTCTCCCCCCCCCCCCACCCTAACAACCACCCGCAGATGATTTGCCAATATTCATTGTTACTCCCGCTCATTCTTACATGGATGACAGCCATACAAGGCCCGGTGGCCTGGTGGCTAAAGCTCCCGCTTCACACACGGAGGGCCCGGGTTCGATTCCCGGCGGGTGGAAACATTCTGACACGCTTCCTTACACCTGTTGTCCTGTTCACCTAGCAGCAAATAGGTACCTGGGCGTTAGTCGACTGGTGTGGGCCGCATCCTGGGGAACAAGATTGAGGACCCCAATGGAAATAAGTTACAGTCCTCGATGACGCACTGACTTTCTTGGGTTATCCTGGGTGGCTAACCCTCCGGGGTTAAAAATCCGAACGAAATCTTATCCTCACATGATACCCAACTGTCTAGGTCTTAACAACTAGTCATTGTCCGAAGAGATGTCAGCACTGATTCCTTTCTAAATGTCAAATAACTATTAAAATTTATGCATGTTAATCGCAAGGACGGTCTGCCACCGTTACAGATACTTAGGTTTGTGTTTCTCTCTTCTATTTATAACATTACAGAGTAATTATGAGTAATCTTCCCAGACGCAACTAAACGGCAGACATTTTTCTTAAATTTCTCATAGTTCTCAGGAAAATATCTCGGCCAAGATACGAAGCGCAACTAACCTTGAGACTCGAGTAATATGGCAAACACAGACTGTGCGGTAAGAGTAATTGTCTTGAGTGAACATTAAAATGGTATAAAATACCGACAGGTTGTTAGGTAAGACATGCAACAGTTAGGTATCTATTTCGAAACGTTTCTCCTACACAGTAGGCTTATTCTGTACTCGACTGAAGCCTACTGTGTAGGCGAAACGTTTCGAAATAAAGATACCTAACTGTTACACATGTGTCTTACCTAACAACAGTAATTGTCTTGCCTGACTCCTGCTTCCGCGGCCACCATCATCAATGCTACGATCAGCGTCACTAGGTTTTCACATTAGTCATAACACTACATACAAGTTCAAAGCACTCGTGCACGTTAAGTTTGAACATGAGCGTAAATATTTTCTGAGAAAAGAAAGAAAAAGTGTACTGTGAAAGTTAAGACACATGTGCAACATCTGGATATCTTTATTGTAGACGTTTCGCCATCCAGTGGCTTTATCAATACAGATTCTAGGACATAATAGGAAGACAGTAGAACTATATACAAAAGATGAGGTAATCAGTCCCTCGGCCTTGGAGTTAGTGTTCACAGCATCGTGGTGGAGGAGAATCTGGAGCAAAGGCAAGAAGACTGGCGTTTATATAGGCTGCAACTAACCCATCTCTTTGGGAAGGACCTACTTCCACTGGGGAATCCCGCCTACCAGTGACTGCCCTCGTCTGCTGCCCGTCCCTTCCACTGACGCCTATATAAACGTCAGTCTTCTTGCCTTTGCTCCAGATTCTCCTCCACCACGATGCTGTGAACACTAACTCCAAGGCCGAGGGACTGATTACCTCATCTTTTGTATATAGTTCTACTGTCTTCCTATTATGTCCTAGAATCTGTATTGATAAAGCCACTGGATGGCGAAACGTCTACAATAAAGATATCCAGATGTTGCACATGTGTCTTAACTTTCATATTGTCGGTATTTTATACCTTTCTTACACAAAAAGTGTACTCCTTGAGGTCGAGGTAGATCCGGCCAGGCAGGCACCACCAGTGATAAAGATGATTTGTGAGGCAGCAGCTTGTGCCAAGAACCAGGCAAAGTACCTAACAGTTTACCTCCGGCTGTTTTTTTTTTCTTTCTTTCTTTAACTTTTGAAAACTCTGACTGTTTATAACTAACACGTACCTTAATGAGTCACGAGTAAAATAAATGGGATGGGAATAAGTTATTCATCCACTGCGACTATTCGTGCCGTGTGGCAGAAGTGGTGTTTTGCTCATTGAGAAGGAACAAGGCAAGGAAAGCGGTGGTGGCGGAAACAGCAGGCGTCCATTGATCAGCGAAGCCCTGGGCCGGGATCTACGGCAGTCTGACAGGGAAAACAAAGCAGCACATGGTCTGCTTCAGCCACAATCTCACTCCCGCTCATCCATGCAAGCCCACCACAATACAACCCATTCTCGTACCACAACAGATTCTCGTGCAAATTTTTAACCTTACCTGATTCCACCAAATCAATGCGTTCCCAGTTTTATTTTTTAAAACAGTAGGGCCATCTAGTTAATCAGGAACACACAAAATTTGGATATAGAGCGAAGATGTGAGGAGCGCATGACTTGCACGTGTTAATATCTGTAGACTTCCATTGGTCAAGCTTGCCGAGCAAGAAAGGTTCGGCATATATCTGAAAATTCCTTTATCCCTGTATGGGTGGTACCTCTGGTGTGAATTTAAAGTGATACTGATGACTTTTGTTCCGTCCGTCCTTCCAATGGTTGTCAGGATACAAGAGTCGCGAGTTAAAAAATCTTACGGGCCATTTAGAGCCTGGGAATCCCCCCAACAAACAAGCAGTACCTCTTTTGTTTCTGCAAGTATACAGGACTTTAAACCATCTACCACCAACAAAATATCTTGTGGAGTCCTCAAAGACAAACAATGTTTGCAGCTTTCACAGACCCACAATTAAACATGCAATAAGAGGGAATGATCTGAAAATCAGAGTCGCACATTTGCAGTTACTTAGCACCACAAATGATGTCAAAGTTTTGGTAGTAAAAATTTAGAACAAGAACCTAGTTTTTGTACTTTATACAAGACACTGGATATAATTTCCCAACAGTTCCAAAGACCAGCTATCAAAAACTGAATACTGCCTGGAAAATCTGTCAACCCTAACTCTAAATATATTGTTTGGATTCCAATTTAAGGCATCGTCAATGGAAAAATGAAGCAAATGCTGTAATAATCTCAAGTGGCAGTTCACATTTACAGTCTTGCACAAATGAACTATTGAAACTGCAATAAATATGCCCTGTGCCAGCACATAGTGGAACTGACAAGACTAGAAAATACCCTCGGCCTTATATTCATTAATAATTACGAGCTGGTATATAAAACAAGTGCCAAAAGCAGTAATGATGTTCCACATTACTAAAATCTTCGAAAGGGGTTTAAGAACCAAGATCGCTAACCAAGTGAATTGACAACCCAAAGCAGCATGGGTTTATAGCAGGTCGCTCCTGCCTTACTCAACGGCTGGACAAGCGGGCCGCTAACAGCAACAGTCTGGTTGATTAAACAATAAGAAAGCCTAGTTTCAACCAGAATGCGAAGGAAGAACCTTGTAAACCAGTCACAGGTGTTCATGTTAAGGCACATATAGCCCTAACGGGTAGCTGATTGAGACGACGACGACAACAAAAACAACAAAAACAACAACAAAAACAACAACAAAAACAACAACAAAAACAACAACAAAAACAAAAACAAAAACAAAAACAACAAAAACAAAAACAACAAAAACAACAACAACAAAAACAACAAAAACAAAAACAACAACAACAAAAACAACAACAACAAAAACAACAACAAAAACAACAAAAACAACAAAAACAACAAAAACAACAAAAACATAATTAATCAACATAAATTAATCAACGAATCTCAGCATGGTTTTACAAAGGGGCGTTCCTGCCTTACGAATTTATTAACTTTTTTCACTAAGGTATTTGAGGAGGTAGATCATGGTAATGAATATGATATTGTGTATATGGACTTCAGTAAGGCTTTTGACAGGGTCCCACATCAGAGACTATTGAGGAAAATTAAAGCACATGGAATAGGAGGAGAAATTTTTTCCTGGATAGAGGCATGGTTGACAAATAGGCAGCAGAGAGTTTGCATAAATGGGGAGAAATCAGAGTGGGGAAGCGTCACGAGCGGTGTTCCACAGGGGTCAGTGTTGGGCCCCCTGCTGTTCACAATCTACATAAACGACATAGATGAGGGCATAAAGAGCGACATCGGCAAGTTTGCCGATGACACCAAAATAGGCCGTCGAATTCATTCTGACGAGGACATTCGAGCACTCCAGGAAGATTTGAATAGACTGATGCAGTGGTCGGAGAAGTGGCAGATGCAGTTTAATATAGACAAATGCAAAGTTCTAAATGTTGGACAGGACAATAACCATGCCACATATAAACTAAATAATGTAGATCTTAATATTACGGATTGCGAAAAAGATTTAGGAGTTCTGGTTAGCAGTAATCTGAAACCAAGACAACAGTGCATAAGTGTTCGCAATAAAGCTAATAGAATCCTTGGCTTCATATCAAGAAGCATAAATAATAGGAGTCCTCAGGTTGTTCAACTCTATACATCCTTGGTTAGGCCTCATTTAGATTATGCTGCACAGTTTTGGTCACCGTATTACAGAATGGATATAAATTCTCTGGAAAATGTACAAAGGAGGATGACAAAGATGATCCCATGTATCAGAAACCTTCCCTATGAGGATAGACTAAGGGCCCTGAAACTGCACTCTCTAGAAAGACGTAGAATTAGGGGGGATATGATTGAGGTGTATAAATGGAAGACAGGAATAAATAAAGGGGATGTAAATAGTGTGCTGAAAATATCTAGCCTAGACAGGACTCGCAGCAATGGTTTTAAGTTGGAAAAATTCAGATTCAGGAGGGATATAGGAAAGTACTGGTTTGGTAATAGAGTTGTGGATGAGTGGAACAAACTCCCAAGTACCGTTATAGAGGCCAGAACGTTGTGTAGCTTTAAAAATAGGTTGGATAAATACATGAGTAGATGTGGGTGGGTGTGAGTTAGACCTGATAGCTTGTGCTACCAGGTCGGTTGCCGTGTTCCTCCCTTAAGTCAGTGTGACCTGACCTGACTAGGTTGGGTGCATTGGCTTAAGCCGGTAGGAGACTTGGACCTGCCTCGCATGGGCCAGTAGGCCTTCTGCAGTGTTCCTTCGTTCTTATGTTCTTAACAAAAACAACAAAAACAACAAAAACAACAAAAACAAAAACAACAAAAACAACAACAAAAACAACAACAAAAACAACAACAAAAACAACAACAAAAACAAAAACAACAAAAACAACAACAAAAACAAAAACAACAAAAACAACAAAAACAACAACAACAAAAACAACAAAAACAACAACAACAAAAACAACAAAAACAACAACAACAAAAACAACAAAAACAACAACAAAAACAACAACAAAAACAACAACAAAAACAACAACAAAAACAACAACAAAAACAACAACAAAAACAACAACAACAACAACAACAACAACAACAACAACAACAACAACAACAACAACAACAACAACAAGGGTGAAAGCATAGGAGAGGACAGTAACGGGTGCGCTCTTAACTGACTCATGGGTCGTCCCCCTCCACGACGCTGCTAAATTTGCTGCTGCTACTCACCACTCAACTACTAAGACCCCCACCACGCTAACGGGGAGGGGGAAAGAGTGAAAAGTATCAGAGGAAGGGGGAAAGAGAGGAAGGTAGGGAAGGAACAGCAAGATTAAACAAGAGGAATTTATTTTTTTTTTCAAATAAGCCACAAACTGGAGACTTGAGGGAACCTCGTTTCGGCCCCTGTAATTGTGATTTACCTGCGACCTGTTTCGGTAGTTTTCCTACGCTTGCAGCCGGTCTCTGAGCCAGGACTCCTTGTTGACTGCTCTTACTGTTGGCGCCCCGCCGGTCCACATACCCATCACAGCCTAGTTGATACGACACACCGAGGTGCTAGTGATCTAGTTTTCTCTAAGACTTCTACACTGGTTCCAGCAATATTTCTGGCTGCTGGTAGGTGGAATAGTCAGGGCTATCGTATGGGACCAATGGCTCCCCTGCTTTGCTCTGGGTCTATTTTACACTTCCGTCTTTCACTCTGGTACAGTGTTTAGAGTATGTTAGGTAAAAAGTACACGAGCAATTAATGTGACATTTTACTGTGGCAGGGTAGCTGCAAATTTAGGACTAGCCCTCCCCTTTATTCCCTGTGTATATGATCGCATATCTCTTCTTTCCAGCGAGTATTTTTCCAGATCCTTGAGGTGTTCCTCAGTAGTTCTAATATTGTAATGGTTGTGTGCTGCAGCAAAATTTAGGGATCTGCTGCCTGGACCGCTCTGAACGGCGCTGTCAACATTCATAATGGTCCACAATGCTGTATCATCCCAATGCAGTATCATCCCAATGCAGTATCATCCCAATGTAGTATCATCCCAATGTAGTATCATCCCAATTCTGTGTTATTTGCAAATCTTTCCAGCCACGGCACTGCGACTTACGTTCTATGAGAGGAAGACTGATAAAACCCACCAGTCCGTGACAAGAACTAAGTCTGACATTAGAAAAAATGCAGCACAAGCTATCATTCAACTTGGTTCTTGTAAAAACTTCCCACAATTTTTTTTCGCTATCAACAATACGCCATTTGGATCAAGAATCTGCTAACATTTGAGGAGTGGGAGATCATACTGATAGTTTTCTGCTAGCTTATCGATGCTATAATTAAGCAAAAATAGCTTATACCCAAAATAGGTAGGAAGTCAACTTATCTTCATTTGACTAATTTATTCTTCTTCTGCAATTCCTAACGCCAATAAACTAACATGTAAACTTGCAAATACTATTTCCCATAGTTTAAGTAAACCTGGGCAGTTACAGAAAGCTTTTTTTTTTTTAAAAAAAAAAAGGACAATGGTTGCAATGCGATGGCTGAGCATCTCTAGGAAACATTAAATTCTGTAAGACTATCACTAGAGGTGCAATAGTAGTTTAGCTGTAGATACCTGGAATAAAAAAAAATGACGAGATAAACCATAAATACAATATGGTCATTAAAAAACACTGATATGGCTCTACTCCACAAAGGTAGCAGCAAATGAACTGAAAACTATAGACCGATAGCACTGACTCAGAAGCGAAAGAAAGGAAGAGTGCTAAACACAAATTCACAATCGCACAACCCAGTGTAACGTGGATTCAGAACAGGGTGCACTTGCCTCATGCAATTACTGGACCAGTGTGTTATAGCATATAAAATGGGTGCAACAGGAATAACCTGAATAATGGGCATATGGATTTTTATTTTTCTAACAAATCTGATGCATAAGACAATAGAAAATATTACGAGGCTGCCACAACGAAATTGTTCCTGAAGACGAACGGCATCCACTGAGGACACAGCAGATCTCCAAGATGAAATTAACCAGGTCTTCCAGTGGTCCACGGAAAATTGTTTAATGAAAATCTCAAAATAAAACAAATTCAAAGCACTGACGAGAGCGGAAAGGAATCGAGGGGTAACTTGGATAGGGAGTGAGACAGTCGGAAGACCTTACATTCAAGGATCTCTCCACTGTTCCTATCACAAACGCAAAGAAATCGATATGTTGGACAAGTTCAATTCCTTAGATCATGAAACCTTCGCAAACATCAAGGAAGCTTCCATTAGGCTCTCTGAAAGTGCTGGAAAACTAAAATCTTCAAAACAAAGATGCCAAGCCATTAATGAGACATGTCACATCAGTAAACTAAAGTGATTTACAAGACACCGAAGACAACTCGCCTCTTCAGATATTCAATCCACCAACACCTTTATCTTTGATGAGTTCACAGAGTTTTTCTACTCCCGGAGCCCGGCCATAGACCAGGCTCGTCTGGTGCTTGCCTGGTCAACCAGGCTGCTGCTGCTGGTGGTTCGCCGCCCCACACATCCATCACAGCCTAGTTTGTCATCTGGTGAAGATACTTGTCCAGTTTCCTCTTGAAGACTTCTACACTTGTCCCAGCAGTGTTTCAGACATCTGGTAAGATGGAAAATAAACATATGCAGTATAATGTGATCCTTTGACAACGTTTCGCCCACACAGTGGGCTTTATCAAGTCACAAACTATTTTATACCATTTATTTCCATCTGGTAAGATGAATATTCTAGGGCCACGGACGTGTCTAATGCTATCATTAAAGTTGTGAAGGGTAGAAATACCCTCGTAGATAACACCAACAATGGCAGGTCAACTAGCCGCTGCTTAAGTACCTAACCTGTGAGCAAACAGAAATAAGAGTTCCCATCCACAGCTATCCTGGCGTGCATGACTGATAAAACTTGTGCTTATCAGAAGCTTTGTGTTAAGTAGGATTTATGTGTGTGACACATACAAATCCTACTTAACACAAAACAAATATACTCAACGCAGTATCCACGCTTTAAAATAATTTTCATCATTGACCTTGGTTAAAAACAGAGCAGAGGCAACCTTGAAATCAAAGCAGTGCACTCTGCAGTAATGGCAGTAAATTCCAGTTATCACCACAGCAGAGTCGCCCTTAAGATAAGGTGACACGCCGAGACCAGAACACTCTCCTTAACGTCTTACACACAAGTAGGTTTTTACAGAAAATTTGTAGTTAAAACGTGCAGCTATTACCATTACATTACGTAGACCTTGTAATAATTACATTATTACAAGGTCTACGAAATGCCTATTGAAAAATTAGTATACATCTTTTATTAGGGAACAAACAGACAAGGAGTAGGTATGAATGGGAGCGAGTTGTGACCTGTGGGGATAGGTCACGCTAAGTGGACAGCGATGGCTAATAGGAGTCGTCAAAAATTGACGGACTGTCACTTTGTAATGAGAACTACCATCAGATCCCTGGCTGTCTTTAAGAGACCTGGATAAGTTTCTCAAGCCCGGGCTGTGGTTCTTACATCGGACTACACACACACAAATAATAAAATATAATATATATATATATACATATATATATATATATATACATATATATATATACATATATATATATATACATTTATATATATACATGTGCCGAATATGTAAAACTGGTCAATTAGCAAGAACTCATTTAAAATTAAGTCCTTTGCAAAATTTTCTCTTATACGTTTAAAGATATTTTTTTCATTAATGTTAATGTAATTTTTTTTAAATTTGCACCAAAAGAAACTTAGAAAACTTACCTAACCTTATTATAGCAAGAGCAATTTATTTTAGCCTAACCCAACTAAATATATTTCAGATTTGTGTACAGTAATTTAATACTAAACAAACACAGTGAAATATATTTTTTTAGTTAGGTTGAGAATGATTTTGGCGAAATTATTGCATACACAAATTTTCGATTGCCCTATATGGCAAGATGAGCGTTGCTATTTAAGCCAATATCGCAAGTTATGCCTATTCGGCACGACATATATATATATATATATATATATATATATATATGTCGTGCCGAATAGGCAGAACTTGCGATCTTGGCTTAAATAGCAACGCTCATCTTGCCATAGAGGACAAGCGAAAATTTGTGTATGCAATAATTTCTCCAAAATAATTCTGAACCTAACGAAAAATATATATTTGATTGTGTTTGTTTAGTATTAAATTATTGTAAGCATATTTAAAATATATTAAGTTGGGTTAGGCTAAAATAAATTGTTCTTGTTATAAGGTTAGGTAAGTTTTCTAAGATTCTTTTGGTGCAAAATTAAAAATTTTGACATTAACATTAATGAAAAAAAATATATCTTTAAACGTTCAAGAGAAAATTTCAGAAAAGACTTAATTTTAAATGAGTTCTTGCTAAATGACCAGTTTTACATATTCGGCACGACATTATATATATAATATATATTATATATATATTATATAATATATATATATATATATATATATATATATATATATATATATATATATATATATATATATATATATATTTTATTTTTTATCACACTGGCCGATTCCCACCAAGGCAGGGTGGCCCGAAAAAGAAAAGCTTTCACCATCATTCACTCCATCACTGTCTTGCCACAAGGGTGCTTTACACTACAGTTTTTAAACTGCAACATTAACACCCCTCCTTCAGAGTGCAGGCACTGTACTTCCCATATCCAGGACTCAAGTCCGGCCTGCCGGTTTCCCTGAACCCCTTCATAAATGTTACTTTGCTCACACTCCAACAGCACGTCAATTAGTAAAAACCATTTGTCTCCATTCACTCCTATCAAACACGCTCACGCATGCCTGCTGGAAGTCCAAGCCCCTCGAACACAAAACCTCCTTTACTCCCTCCCTCCAACCTTTCCTAGGCCGACCCCTACCCCGCCTTCCTTCCACTACAGACTGATACACTCTTGAAGTCACTCTGTTTCGCTCCATTCTCTCTACATGTCCGAACCACCTCAACAACCCTTCCTCAGCCCTCTGGACAACAGTTTTGGTAATCCCGCACCTCCTCCTAACTTTCAAACTACGAATTCTCTGCATTATATTCACACCACACATTGCCCTCAGACATGACATCTCCACTGCCTCCAGCATTCTCCTCGCTGCAACATTCATCACCCATGCTTCACACCCATATAAGAGCGTTGATAAAACTATACTCTCATACATTCCCCTCTTTGCCTCCAAGGACAAAGTTCTTTGTCTCCACAGACTCCTAAGTGCACCACTCACCCTTTTCCCCTCATCAATTCTATGATTCACCTCATCTTTCATAGACCCATCCGCTGACACGTCCACTCCGAAATATCTGAATACATTCACCTCCTCCATACTCTCTCCCTCCAATCTGATATCCAATCTTTCATCACCTAATCTTTTTGTTATCCTCATAACCTTACTCTTTCCTGTATTCACATTTAATTTTCTTCTTTTGCACACCCTACCAAATTCATCCACCAATCTCTGCAACTTCTCTTCAGAATCTCCCAAGAGCACAGTGTCATCAGCAAAGAGCAACTGTGACAACTCCCACTTTATGTGTGATTCTTTATCTTTTAACTCCACACCTCTTTCCAAGACCCTCGCATTTACTTCTCTTACAACCCCATCTATAAATATATTAAACAACCACGGTGACATCACACATCCTTGTCTAAGGCCTACTTTTACTGGGAAATAATTTCCCTCTTTCCTACATACTCTAACTTGAGCCTCGCTATCCTCGTAAAAACTCTTCACTGCTTTCAGTAACCTACCTCCTACACCATACACCTGCAACATCTGCCACGTTGCCCCCCTATCCACCCTGTCATACGCCATTTCCAAATCCATAAATGCCACAAAGACCTCTTTAGCCTTATCTAAATACTGTTCACTTATACGTTTCACTGTAAACACCTGGTCCACACACCCCCCTACCTTTCCTAAAGCCTCCTTGTTCATCTGCTATCCTATTCTCCGTCTTATTCTTAATTCTTTCAATAATAACTCTACCATACACTTTACCAGGTATACTCAACAGACTTATCCCCCTATAATTTTTGCACTCTTTTGTCCCCTTTGCCTTTATACAAAGGAACTATGCATGCTCTCTGCCAATCCCTAGGTACCTTACCCTCTTCCATACATTTATTAAATAATTGCACCAACCACTCCAAAACTATATCCCCACCTGCTTTTAACATTTCTATCTTCATCCCATCAATCCCGGCTGCCTTACCCCCTTTCATTTTACCTACTGCCTCACGAACTTCCCCCACACTCACAACTGGCTCTTTCTCACTCCTACAAGATGTTATTCCTCCTTGCCCTATACACGAAATCACAGCTTCCCTATCTTCATCAACATTTAACAATTCCTCAAAATATTCCCTCCATCTTCCCAATACCTCTAACTCTCCATTTAATAACTCTCCTCTCCTATTTTTAAGTGACAAATCCATATGTTCTCTAGGCTTCCTTAACTTGTTAATCTCACTCCAAAACTTTTTCTTATTTTCAACAAAATTTGTTGACATCTCACCCACTCTCTCATTTGCTCTCTTTTTACATTATAATATATATATATATATATATATATATATATATATATATATATATATATATATATATATATATATATATATATATATGTGCCGAATAGGCAGAACTTGCGATCTTGGCTTAAATAGCAACGCTCATCTTGCCATATAGGACAAGTGAAAATTTGTGTATGCAATAATTTCGCCAAAATCATTCTGAACCTAACGAAAAAAACATATTTGATTGTGTTTGTTTAGTACTAAATTATTGTAAACGTATTTAAAATATATTTAGTTGGGTTAGGCTAAAATAAATTGCTCTAGTTATAATAAGGTTAGGTATGTTTTCTAAGATTCTTTTGGTGCAAAATTAAAAAATTTTACATTAACATTAATGAAAAAATATATCTTTAAACGTATAAGAGAAAATTTCAGAAAGGACTTAATTTTAAACGAGTTCTTGCTAATTGACCAGTTTTACACATTCGGCACTACATATTATATATATATATATATATATAATATATATATATAATATATATATATAATTATATATATATAATTATATATATATAATTATATATATATAATTATATATATAAGCAAGACAAGCCACCGGGGGGGACGCTGGAGATCTTCAGCTCAAGCACTTTCACACTTCTTAGTGCGTCATCAAGAGCTAGGCAATGTTGCAAGAGAGCGACTAAAAGAGAGCTTTCTCACAGTAGCGTAGTGCGGATGTTTCACCGGCCACGGTTACCTTTAGAAACGCCGTGGCACATCCGCACTACGTTACTATGAGAAAGCTCTCTCCGTGCTTTAGTTTGCTGTCTTGCAACATTGCCTAGCTCCTGGTGACGCAGTGTGAAAGTACTTGAGCTGAAGATCTCCACCCCCCGTGGCTTGTCTTGCATAGTTGAGATCGCCCGTCTGTGATTGTTTGCATAATGTAATTATATATATTATATATATATATATACACACACACACACACACACACACACACACACAGGTCTTACAACAAGAACAACTGGTTTAATGCCTATTGAACGAGTCATTAAGGCCACGAATCATACGTACACTATCAAAAATATTTTAATCCCTAAAATAAGTGCTAGAGTAAACTGTATATAGAGCAAGATACACACACCTCGGCGTGTATATATCCACTGTTAGGATAGGAAGAGAATCCCCTTCTAGCCTTGAACTTTATTCTGACGAAGGTAGTCTATTTATTATCCTAGTGCAAGTTATATATAAACAAATGTGAAAGTCGTAATTCAAGAGGTTCAATCAAAACAAACTGATCAATTCCCTGATGTTTACCATTACAACCTGCTGCTTAACATTATATTCACGGGGGAGCGATAAACCTGCAAGTCATACAGTATTTGAAAAATAGCAGATAGGCTTGATTCGAGGGAAAGGCAGCTCAAATCCCTCTGATCAAAAGGCCTTCACCGCAAACAGGAAACACTGGTCTCAACGTTGCCCTGCCTACTTGATTGACAAGACACTTCTGCTCTATCATTACTTCATCTGTCCATAAGTGTAAGACTTCTGCTCTATCATTACTTCATCTGTCCATAAGTGTTAGTAACTTGCCAGTTATTCCCGGCTGATAACCTCGATAGCGTGTTGTGATGTTTTCTCAGATATTTGTGGACGTACATTGATCTAACTGGCAACTATGCTATACACTTCACCCACCTCTCTTACTTGTCACGTTTTCATGTCAAGTACGTGTTCAGAGGGACTTTTAAAACACTAAACCTACAGTTTGAGTAACAGTACTGGGGTCGTCGCTTCCCCAACAACGACCCGGTCTCTGACTTGGCCTTTGTCATACCACTTTGTCGATCACATTTTTGGTGCTGTCAATGCCTGTGCAATAGACCTGTCAACACGAACATAACGCAACCTCTACAGGATATGCGCTGCGTCAACTAAATCCTCCTACCCTCATTAGGAATGTCTGCCTGCAAGATAGTAAATTGGATTCAGAATTTATTCCATATAAACAAAAAGTCATATGCAGTACCCTAAAAATAAAGAGGCATAAATTATTATATTAATGGTATACAATATCGACAAGTAGGTAAAGAGAGCAGCACATGTGCAACACTTTTTGTATCTATTTCCCAAACTGTTTATGTAGCAAGCGTCTTCAGTCAAATACAGAGATGACTGCAGATATTTTAAAAGATTCTGTGGCATTCAATCCCACAGGCTGAGTGACGGAACATTTCAAAATTACCTTTCCACTTCTATCAAGGCTGAGGGACCGAAAAACTAAAGATCTCTTCAACTGTCTGAAGTATAATGGTTCCCTCTGTATTCGAATGAAGAAGCCAGCTGCATAGGCGAGACGTTACAGAAATAAAAATACCAAAGTGTCGCCCATGTGTCGTATTCGTAGATTAGATACCAAAGCGACCATGGCCACCTAGATCCTACCTTTCTAGTGGGCAGGGACGCACCCCTCCCTCAAGATATATACAGTAAAGTATGTAGCGGTGAGATACCTTTAACAAAATACTGCCAGTGCCCCCTTCACTAACAGAAGTTAAATTCTTAAGCTTATCTACCCATCGACCCCTTGCTTAATTACAACAAACTAAAAAATGACAAGAATAAACTGTGAGCTTAGATTCTTTTTTTAAATTAGTGGCTAAATAGTAGTTTGGACTTTTATCAACCACAATCATCTTCACATTACTTTTATTGTATAGTTCAGAAACTTGTGCCCAGGTTGCTAAAACAACGTTAATATTTAAGAAATAACTTGCAAACCAGAATGCATTTGGACACGGTTTCGTTGTAAGCAGAGCTTTATAAAGCCATGACTTGATCAATCTTGGAGAGAACCATTGTTCCAACAATGCTGGTTCTGCACATTAGCTAATTCCACATACCTGTTTTCGTTATGCAATATTCTTAACAGTAATTTTATGCCAACAACATACCCACACAATCTTGTAAAGTTAAAATGAACCTTAGGCTAAAATAATGAAACGAGTGATAAAACTGAAGCTGGCCGTGTATAAATACAAGAGTAGAGAAGGCAGCTAATCCAAGGTGTAAGCACGGCACCAGATAAGAGCTAGATGGGAAATCCTACATCCGGCCGACGGCCCCAACACTCACTTTAAGTTACTCAACATACCTCTGTGGCACAGAATTTCCTAAAAACCAGCAACATACTTGAAATACTTGACATCACCACCACCACTGGTATACATGGTGAGGAGCACCACCACTGGTATACATGGTGAGGAGCACCACCACTGGTATACATAGCGAGGGGGTACCACTACCACCACTGGTATACATGAATATGATGATGGTATAAAATACCGACAAGATGATAATTAAGAAACATGTGCAACAGTTGGGTATCTTTATTCTGAAACGTTTTCCCTACACAATAGGCTTCTTCAGTCGAATACAGAGGAGGCTGCAGAAGCAGTAATGTAAAGACTGCGTAATCAGACAATCTCCACTGGAGGCGTAGTTTTGGAGGTAGTCAGTCCCTCAGCCTGGACAAGAGTTTGCTCCATAGTCCAGGCGCCACAGGCACAATAAGAAAACATCATATTAACATCAGTGAGCCAGGCTAACATTTTAACAGAAAATATAAGAAAAACTGCCAGAACCACCATAGTAGTTTTCAAGAGAAGACGCTACAAGTACCTCCACAGTGTCGGATCAACCAGGCTGTGATGGAGATGTAGGCGAGTAACCACGGTGCAGGGGCGGTGACCTCCGGAAGAGACTCCAGGTAACTCCAGTCCCCCCCCCCCCCAAGCAGCCACAAACAGGCCGGTACACTAAAAGTAATCCGCAGTGCTGGGGTGTGTCATGTTACTTCAGTTTAAAATTTAACTAAAATTCGGGCACAGTATTCACTGACATTTTCATATTCATGAAAAAGCTGACAATTTATGCAGTTTCCCCTAGAGAGACTCCCGTGCAGCGCAAAAAAAAAAAATGTATTTGCGAGAAAGAGGAATCATAATTCACACCTGAAAATCCTAGAGACCGGTCCTATACATGATTACATAAATCACCTCATATGACAGACTGCGGTCGGTGCAAAATACCTCGATGAGTATACTAAAAGAACTCAGTGTGTCACAGGTCCCAGACTCGAGCTCTCCTTCCGTGCATAAGGGGCATTAAGAAACCTCTAGTTGTCTTCAGGAGGGAACTGGACAAGTTCAAATCAGTTCATGGCCAGACAGACCGTGATTCTTGCGCTGGACTGCATTAGGCCTTGATGCACTAGACCTGGTCTGGGGCCAGGCTGAAGGGGCGTTGACGCCGGAAGCATCCTTCAGATTTGCGTCTTTTGAGGGAGGCAATTTTCTTTTTATCACAAACAAATTACAATTGAAAACTAAGTTCCATGGGTCCTGACCTTAACTGTCTGAAGAACAGAGCAAGTTACTGGTAAAATCAACATAGTAAGTTGAGGCAGTCTCTGTTAAAATGAAGGCGCGTGTTCTCTATAGACACGGTCTAACGTCCTGTTACCGGTTTTGAAAGTCTTGCTCTGTATTCCCAACCCGTGACCAAAATTCATTGATTACCTGGTTAACCAGGCTAATGTGACACTTTCTTCAGGTACAGTTCTAGGTGGAGGATTTGACGTTTTACGGAAACGCGTACAGAAAAAAAAAGCCAAGACTGATGTCCGGAATGTAAAGTAGAACTGTCAAGAGGAAATTAATGTTAGTAGACAATCCGTGTTAAAATGACAGGCTTTTTTAAACGGTAGGTTCAGCAATATGTCTTATGTTACACATTTAGGCAGTACGAGGACAACTTAGATTTATTCTCATAGCTAGGTTCTGAAATTACTAACTTCTTGTATCAAGAGTACAAGACCAGCATATTCTAACACTTTTCATGTTTACACTGAACATCATACCCAATATTGATATTAATGTTTAACGATTTACTATAATTGTACTATTTTTCCTTGTATTTTTTTTTCACATACCCCTAGATATTCGTTAGCTGGGTACTTAACACACTGTCCTACTATCCAAGTTTCCCCGTTTCTCTTAGCCTGCAAGAATGTTTTTGCTTTCACAGATATTACACTTCCCACTTCCGTGCACTTTATGGAAAGAAGTATCAGTGAAATCCTTTGACATAACATTGATTTTGAAATTAATTTGTCAACATAGCTTACATGGATCTCACCATCGGCAGTTTATATCAGCGACCAAGTTTATTAGAACACTAAACATGGGGCACCACCTTGAGGTGTGCCCAGTTTTATTCCGTGTACCATGCAATATTTTCCTTGGAACACTACTTTTCTTATTCTATCATTTAGATATACCGTAAGGCATAACAATTTGCCAAGAGGTTCAAAATAAATGATACCGAGAGCACCTGGCAGGACTGCCTGTTTCATTTTGTCTGTGTATGTCAGGGACGCCATACTATAACGGTGTACACAAGTACTACTGACATTTTTATATGAAAGTTGCACGTAAATCTTAACTACTTACCTGAGGTATACAATATCTTCACTTTTCTACTGTGCAAATTACCTTCAACAAAAAAAAAGCAGGAGGAAGGGGGCGCCGCGAAGAGTACACTAGGGGAGAACTATAAGTGTCTGATATCCCCGGGTTTTCAACGCCCTCCCTTCGTGAATAAGCGGAATTACAAAGCCTCGAGTGTCTTCAAGAGGAAACAGTTCCTCAAATCAGTGTCTGATCAGCCAGGCTGTGGTTCGTACGTTGGACTGCTTGCGGCCAGCAGTAACAGCTTGGTTGATCAGGTCCTAATCCACCAGGGGACCCTGGTCTGGGACTCGGCCGCAAGGGCGTTGACCCCCAGAAACTTTTTACAGGCATCCTGAGAGTCTTAGTAGCTCTTATTTTTTTTTAATGTTTAGTTTCCAGTTCGGGAGACCTGTCAGAAAAGTAACGAAAGAAAAAAACTTGAGATTTCGATCGCTAAATCTAGACCCTCCCCAAAAGAGGAAAAGAATACTCCAGAGTGTGAATGAAAATATTCAGCCTTGTTGTTTATTTTCAAAGTGTATGGTTTCCGAGTGTTTTTAACAATACACGACGTTTCTACTAACCCACAAGGACTGTAGATACACGAATACAAATAGGAAGTGCGTCTGTTTGGCGGCTCAACCTTCCGCCACGTCTTACGTTGAACGACTCGTGGGTTTAGAGCTTATTAAGTATTTATCATTATTATTACTAACCCACAATCTAGTCAATTCACTCCTCTAACGCAACCAAATAAAAACTGTCAAATCAGTGCAGCCAAATTTATAAAAATTATTCTCGGCAAAGCTAGTGATGCTGCACTCTGTCATACGACCTCGGTTCCACTAGCATATTTCCAAACTGTACATCATTATGACAATGTTCTATTCCATAGCTATCTGCATCTTTGACAACCAGTTCTCACGCAAAGGGGCAGACGTTCAGAATGCAACATTCTTTTTTTTCTTCTTGTCTACCGCTTTGCCAGACGAAACTTATCGTGGCCAGTTTTTGTACTTCGCCCATTTTTTTTTAATACATTTATTTAAATTTACCTAACATTTAATATAAATAATATGGCGTCTGAAGAAAAATGTGAAGCGTTGACAGACGCTGAGCACCACGGAAAAAAAAGCGGCATAGGAGTGTTTTCGATCTCTGCCCATGGTGGCTTTTGATCTTTGAATAATTAATCAACACCCCAAGATACATTGTGACTAACGTTACAGTAGGGCGAGGATAACACCAATGTTACAATGTGGGGGTTGGGGGGGGCGACCACCTGGGTTACACACTGGCGTAATTATAGTAGTGACAGGTTCGCCGGGTGGACCCCGGCCCGGGTCTTCTCCAAGTGGTGACCTGGCAGTCATTAAAGTGAATGAGACTAACACCCGGGTTCTTTTGTGGTTTCATGAAAGTAAATGGGAACACCCAGGTTACACTGCTGGGCATAAAGAAATACACAAGATGGGTAACTAAGTACTTGGCTATCTCAGGATTGATCATTAATCCTGATTAGTGAAAGCTATTACGCCAAACTTACACTACCATTAAGCTAACAAAGCTTTACAACAGAGGTCATTAACTTCATTAGAAAACACGAGGGAGAGAAGACACCATTACCCAACACTGTCCAGGGTTACATTATCACCAGACATCCGGAGACAGGACGAGACGCCTAGCACAAGCACCACCTTAAAAGGTGATGCCTGTGCCAGTTGTAATACCGTCGGTGGATTTCGTGCTGCTAGCACTGACAGTCTGTTAGGTAAGACACATATGCAACAGTTAGGTATCTTTATTATGAAACGTTTCGCCTACACAGTAGGCTTCTTCAGTCAAGTACAGAAAAGTTGATAGAAGCAGAAGATACTTGAAGACGATGTAATCAGTCCATCACCCTTAAAGTTTTGAGGTGGTCAGTCCCTCAGTCTGGAGAAGAGCATTGTTCCAAGGTATGATTCACCTGGCTATCAACCAGGAGGCCTGGTGTGTGGCCGGGTCGTCGGGGATGGGTGATGACCTCCGGACACTACTAAAAAATATGGAACCACTGAGGCCACAGCATCGTTTATTTATTCTAAACAAGCTCTATGGGAATGTTTTACATCCCAGTAGCTAAAGGATCTTGAATGCGTCTGTTTCATCACTAATTCCAATCCTCAGGTCTAGTAGGTCGAGTTCATTACATGAAGTGTTCTAGGATGATTAGGGCCTTGGTAGTTCAGCCTGACGCTGGAAGGTGTAGTCAATGACAACTGTAAGAACAGATGAGCGAGCTTGAGAGAGGTTGCTGTTACCCACCGCCGATGAAGCTGGTCTACTGGAGCACTCATAGTTTCACGAGTACTTGCTTGGCCAAGATCTGGAACTTCGTTGTTAGAGGGAGGAGAGACTTCGTCGACGCAGTTAAAAATGAAGCATAATCTAATGCCAACAAAAACAAGGAGAGTAAGAGGTGGTGGACAAGACAAAGAAACTAATTCTGCGGGGTGTGAACAGAAGGAATCGCTGGGGACGTTTCGCAAAACATGCCACCCCCCCTCCCCCCGAACCCACAGAACATATCAGACGGCACGATTAAATTGTAGAAAGTACAAAAAATATTCACTGCCTGTATAAACTACGTCAAGTATCTGAATTACTAGGAAGGGAGGAATTCCTTCAAACTGCATACGTATATTCCTTGGCCCTTAGGCGAAATGTGTGCATCATAACTTGCGCGTGGAAAATTCAGGATGGACTGGTTCTAAATTTACATACCGAAATCATCCCCTACGAAAGCAAGACTTGGCAGATGGTAAAAAAAAAAAATGCTGCCAATGAAAAGCAGGGGCGCAATGAGTACACCAATAGAAAACTCAGTGTTACCACCTGTCGTTACTTCCGGGGGTCACCGCACACAACCCGGTCTCAGACCAGGCCTTCTGGTTGCTGGCCTGATAATCACAGTCTAAGGCGTGCACCACCCGATCAAAAACTGCTGAGGAATTCACAGCGTTCCCTATAAGACTTTTCTTTTGGTAATCCCCCATGTAAGCTGAAGGGAGGGTTCCGAGTCATCGTCCCTTGACAGTAAGTTTTCTCTCGGGTGTAGTGATTTCGGTGTGCTGATTTCGAACAAATTCTTCCAGCATCTTCTAGGTGTGGATTAAGATGCATCTTCCATGCCAGGCCTACGTTCTAAGGAGCACAACTCGAGGAACTTCGAGCTCCTCCAGCAATTTAGGCGTTTGCCCGTTTATACGAGGTGTAATGGTTCTCTAACTACATTTGACTTTTCAACACCCACACTTTATATACACAGGCGGAAAGGATTACCAAAGTACATATTGGGATACTGTATTAAAGAAACTATCACAAATGGCTTCGAACAGAGTTATATGACCAAACGTTACCTGAATAAAATATACTACTGTGCATGTGTCTTATTTTGCCCTGCCGCTGTTGTATACCATATATCCAGACCCCCCTAGTTGTCTTCAAAAAAGGCACTTAGGAAGTTCCTTAAATCAGTTCCTGATCATCCCAGTCCGTAGTATGGTTAACACCAATAGGCAGGTTGATAAGACAACCTGAAGGCTTGATCTGGTGCTAGGCTGTGGAGGCATTGACCCTTGAAACAGTGTCTGAGCAAACCTCGACTTCCTTTGGGATGCGTCTGTGCTCTGCACCAGCTCCATATACTCGCGATGGCTAAACTTTCACACCATCTGCAGAATTTACGCTAACTATTACAGACCCTACAAGTCTGACCAGGCAAGCCAGGCTAAGGGCCGAGATACGAACAAGTAAAACTCTAGATTCCCGTGTAAGGTATCACGGCCTTGAATCGCCTACACTTCTGTTAATTTTGTTACACAGTGGTTTCCTGAGCCTAAGATATTACCATTGTCATTTTATTTGTTATTTTTGGGGTTTCATTATATTTATACGTAAGAGTTATTAATTAATGTATATATTTACCCATTTTTTCTAAGTTAACTTCTGTGTTTCATTCCATTAGTGACGATAATAAACTATGCACGATTAGAATAACTAGTGACATGATCCTCAGACATTGATATATTAAAACCTAACAAATTCCCAGACCTTGGTGAACTGCAAGGGTTTTAAAGGAATGTAAAGAGAAACTTGGCGAACCTTTGGATAATCTTTTCAACAAACCACTACAAACTGGCATAGTGTCAGATAAGTGGAAATTGGCAAATGGGATACCTATCTACAAAGGAGACAGGTTCTTAGCTTCTAACTAGAAACCAATAAGCATAACCTTCACAGTGGGAAAAATTATGGAATTAATTTCCGAGGCAATTTGTAGCCATCTTGAAAGGCATAAATTTATTAATGAATCTCAGTACGGACTTACAAAAGGGTATTCCTGCTTTACGAATTTACTAACTTTCTTAAGCAAGGTGTTTGAAGAGGTAAATCATGGTAATGAATATGATATTGTGTTTACGGACTTCAGTAAGGCTTTTGACAGAGTTCCACATCAGAGGCTATTGAGGAAAATTAAGGCACACTGAATAGGAAAAAAAAAATCCCTGAACAGTGGCATGGTTGACAGATAGGCAGCGGAGGGTTTGCATAAATTGGGAGAAATCAGAGTGGGGGCGCGTCACAAGCGGTGTTTACAAATTAATGAACGACAGATGAGGGAATAAATAGTGACATAAGCAAGTTTGCCGATGACACCAACACAGGCCGTCGAATTCATTCTGACAAGGACATAAGAGCACTCCAAGATTTGAAAAGACTGATGTAGTGGTCGGAGAAGTGGAAGATGCAGTTTAATATAGACAGGAAAATCTAAACATATAAATTAAATAATGTAGATCTTAATTTTACTGATTGCAAAAAATATTTAGGAGTTCTGATTAGCAGTAATCTAAAACTTACACAACAGTGAATAAGTGTTCGCAATAAAGCGAACAGAATCCTTGGCATCGTATCAAAAAGTACAAATAACAAGAGTCCTCAGGTTGTTCATAATACTATAATCAAGAAGCGCTAAACCCGTAGGATTAAGGTTGTTCAACTATATCTCTTTGGTCAGGACTCTTACATTATGCTGCACAGTTCTGGTCACTATTACAGAAGGTATATAAATGCACTGGAAAACGTACAAAGGAGGAAAACAAAGTTGATCCCATGTATTAGAAATCTTACCTATGAAGATAGACTGAGGGCCCTGAATCTGCCCTCTAGAAAGGCGTAGAAGGGACGGGGATATGACTAAGGTGTATAAATGAAAAACAGGAATAAATGGGATGTAAATAGCCTGCTAAAAATATCTAGCCAAGACAGGACTCGCAGCAACGGTTTAAAGTGGAAAAATTTAAATTCAGGAAGGATATAGGAAAGCACGACATCCTATTGGGGCCACTGGGACCATTGTTATGGAATGTCTACTTCAACGACCTTCTTCATCTCATCCCAGAATCACATACATATGCAGACGACTGTACACTGACATTCACTTATCCAAGAGAAGAAATGCCAGCTGCTCTAAGCTACATCAATCACCAGCTGAGAGCTATATCAGCTTGGGGAAATAGATGGCAAGTAACATTTGCACCTGAGAAAACGCAAATGATCGTCTCTAGGCACCATGATGGTAATGCTGGTGCAGTAGTAAGGATGAATGGGAGGGTGTTGGCACCTGGAGAAGTTGATATCCTTGGGGTAAAATTTGACTCCAAACTAACCATGAAGAACCATGTTGTAAATCTTGCAAACAAGGCAGCCAGGAAGCTTACAGCACTTCGCCGTATCTCGCATCTGCTTGACAGTAGGGGTTGCAAGATTCTGTACGAGGCACAAGTACGCTCACACCTTGAGTATGCTCCACTTTCTTGGTTTGCCTGCCCCCCCCCCTCTCATCTGCGACTGCTTGACAGAGTCGAGAACAGAGCAAGACGTCTCATCTCTCGCCTGGACCCATCCTGGATAGATCTGTCATTTCAGCAGAGCTTTCAACATAGGAGGGATGTGGGTGGCCTTACTGTTATATACAAGGCCAATATTGTCAAAGTACCACACTTGGATCCACTTCGAGGACAGCGTGAAACAAGCTTTTATGCCACAAGACGGGCAGAAAGCAGCAACTTCACTCTGGCTGTACCTTTCTCCAGAACATCACTCCATCTGAGATCATATATACCCAGGATGACTCGAGTATGGAACACATTCGTACAGCATAATGACGTCAACGAGATAAAGTCAGTTGATCACATGAAAATGCTCGCCCACAGATGGCTCCAAGTTCATCCTGTTCCCTACTTGTATGTCTCATAACAATAAAAATGCTTTCAAATGAGCTGATGTAGGTAACAGCTCTTAGCTTGCCAATAAAGCTAGGGATCCTTAACCTTGTCAAACCCTGTGTAAAAAAAAGCACTGCTTTGGTAATGGATGAGTGGAACAAACTCCCGAGTACCGTCATAGAAGCTAAAACGTTGTGTAGTTTTAAAAATAGGTGAAGATAAATACACGAGTGGGTGTGGGTGGGTGAGAGTTGGGCCTGACTAGCTTGTGCTAATAGGTCTGATGCCATGTTCCGTAAGTGGATGTGAACTAAACCTGACTAGGTTGGGTCAGTGGCGTAAGCCGGTAGGAGATTTGGACCTACCTCACATGGGCCAGTAGTCCTGCTGTACCGTTCCTTCTTTCTTGTTAGCCCAAAAATGCAGCATGTTATCTGGCAGAGTAACAATGTGGGTAATACACGCCCATGAATTAAGCAACGTTATGGGCATGTCGACAAAATACAAAACAAGCTTTAAGTGCAACGTTTTCCCCCCATCAAGGAGACAAGTAATTCCAATAAAAACCTGGGGAGTTTATTTTGGAGTCGCAGCCGCGCGTGCCGGTCCCAGCCTATGCCTCTGCACATTTTTACAGCCATATTTTTAGACATTACCCCTCTACATCCATAACCTTTATTGAATGCATGGTCCTTGATGCTGGTGAAGAGTGCTTGATAACGAAAAGTTGAACTACTCTCTTTTTGCTTGGATCAAAATTGAGTTACCTCAAATCCCCACCCCAACCTTCCCAGGAGCTGTGTGACCCATACAAAATTAGGGTTTCCCCGTGAGTACAATTTACTGCTGGTGTGGTTTAACCTAGAGAAGTTGCGAGTCATCAAGCGTGCACAACCCAGCGTGCAACACCGCCCAGCGTGCGGGTACTCTTGTCAGTTGCATGATTCACTGCCCCACCCCTGCCACCTGGGAACGTGCTCACAGCAACACGTGGAGACACGTGGTCCATACTCGTGCTTTCTTACACGTGTAGTTACGGTGGTTTAAACTTTTTTTTTTTTTTAAGGAAATGTTGACGTCCTGACAATACTAATCATGCTATGGAATGACTCAACCCCTCCCCCCCTCGCAAGGAATATGGTATGGGATGGAGGATCAAACGTCCCTCTCTCCTTGTGCGGAGTTACACGGGTTTAGCGCTTCATTTATATAAAGCATCCTAATTACACAAGGCTTTGATTTAACGTTGCGTTCAGTGGTGTTTTTTTTATCAAATACTTAAAAACTTCTGAGCGAGTCATCAATTGCCGGCTTTCGCCTTCTACCGAATTATAAAGCCGGCCGCCGCCACCATTCTCTTCAAACCACTCCTCAAGCAACCTTTGGTCCTTGACCTTTTGCCCTACAGCGCCTTCGCCTTCCCTCCCCCACTAAACCTGTGCCCCATCTCTCTTATCAACAAGCACTGCCCATTACACTATGTAAAATGACTCCCTTCAGTTCATTTTGTCCTTATTCGGGCTGTAATGTTCAGCCTCTATGACAGTATGTTCACCTAGAGGATGACTGACGATGCGAAACATTCACCCGTAGGGGCAAAATCTTCATACACTCACCCCTTGGGGCAAAATTTTCATTCTCGCCTGAAGATAATCTTACACCTTTCCTTTCTTGCTGTAACGGTATCCTCCCCATAGATCTAAGAGCTATTTCCCATATCCACTTAAAAGAAAAAACTAAGCATCGGTACTTCAATCTGGACACCCTCTACTTCGCGTCCTTATAAAGTTTAGTTTTAACTTCCTTAACTTGTCCTCTTCACTACTGTGCTTCTAATGCAAGCTACGCTTGCTCAGCTTCGTATCTAATTTCTCACTCTACACTTCGTTTGAGATCTTCCCTACTTAATTGGTGCTGCCTTTCATGCCTCTCAATCTCTGTTCATTGTTTATCATGTAGATTACTGTGGACCAATCAAAGTACTGCTGATAAAGTAAAGATTACTAATGTTATAAATACCACTAGTTATATGGATGACTCAACAGGTGTGAGTCAGCCTATCGATTCTCACTGGCTCACCACGCGCCCCGTCATGTACCAGTCACGCAACACATGACCAAAAGTTCTTTTTCGGGTTGGTAAACAAATCATTAAATTTAAGCCAGGACTGGGATTAGCGACAACAGTGCCTCGGGAATAGAAGGTTATCAGGCTAGTGAAGGATGGCTCCAATTTCTTGGATCAAGGCGCTTTTCCCTGACAGTTTCCTAGCTAAAGTTACCGGTATGTCCACATAAGTGGGTAGGAGGGGGAGGGGAAGAGGATGTCACACGAGACATCGAGAGTAACTATCCCATTTTTTATGCGAGTTACCGGTGACTGTCCTTTCAAGTTTGCCAACTCCTATGACTCTGCTTGTAGCCAGTCCTCCCTGCTGTCAACCAAGCTATTACTACTTGAAGCTTGCCGCCACACCTCGAGTCTATTTCGGTGATGCTAGCACCAACAGACTTATCAGATTATTAACCAGAGGCTTGGTTTAGGACCGGGCTGCAGCGAAGATGACACCCTAAATTAATACATGTAGTTAGGTAGACTTACGAAAATCCTAATTTTTCACACTCAATTTGGGGAATTAACAATTTTCTTACTCTCGCACCCCGGCTCCAAGCTAGGCTTTCCTGGTACTTTGCTCGTCAACCAGGCTGATGCTCCTGGCGGCCAACACATCCATCAGCCTCTTGATCTGACACTTGGCGGAAATACTGGTCGGGTTTTCTCTAAAGCTTCTACAATTGTCCCTGTAGTATTTCTGGCAATGGTCACAGGTTTGAAATTATTGTTCAGGTGATCACTTAATCATCTCTGAAAGGTATTATGGTCTGATGTTAATCGGAAAGGATGTTTTAAGATGTCTTTCCAACCAGTTAGCAATAAGTCTGCCCGTTTTTCCGCCGAGTTCATAATTCAGGCCTGATCATGTGCCCTTTATCAAACGGTATTGCACTTCATATATTTAGCCTTGCTCGTTTTACCTCAACTATCAGCTTGTGTACATTTTGAAATTCTTGACCACAGTTTCCCCATTACGCACTTGCAATCACTAACTGAAAATGTTTACTTACGTTCATAATTATTAATTTGACCATAGTGGTGACAGTCAATTGCAGTCTATTTAGGAGCTGGGTCAGTGTTGGTAGAGGCAAAGGTATGCAAGACAGACCATGATAATCTATTGTTACAACTCTTCGATGCGTAGTACAATTACTCAACAAGAAAGAACAGCAAAAATCATGCAAGAATGATAAGCATTTTCAAAATTACCCTTCATTATTATTGAATTTCAATTATATTGCATATCAGTTCCTATAAATCAAAATTTTACATGGCAAGATTACCGACAGGTAAATCAATAAAGAAAACCAACAGGACGTTCTTTTAAACCTTTTCGTAAACTATGCCTCTAATAAAGTAACTACAAGTTTTCAAACCAGCACTAAGATTAGGGATGGCACAATACTAAATATTTTGGCGATAACGATACCCACCGATATCGTCAAAATTAGCAGATACCGATTATTACAGATACTGTACTCGTCATACCCCTGCTCAAGACATTTTAATATTTTGTTTAAATTTTTCACATCACAGAATGGGTGGGGACCGAACCCAAGGCACGCGAGTTTTAGGACTTACTTGCCACGAGTTCGAGTCCCCGCCCTTTATGTGGTTTGTTCGTAATCGTTTTATTTCACATTTTTTTAAGAACCGTTATGCGTGTTAAGGGTTGCGAGAATTATCGTCCCTGTGGCTCGGTCTCAAAACACGACTATTAAATCGATACAGAAACATTACAAGATTAACGATCATAAACAGTAAAACACTGATAAGTGTATAGCTATTTAATGAAGTTACACGTTCATGAGAATGAAAAACCCTAAGGCCTAGTCTCAGACCAGGCTTCCTAGAGTGGAAGAGAAATATTAGATGATTAAGAACTAAAAAGCATATGTGAAAGTGTAAGCAGGTGTGTGTGTGTGTGTGTGTGTGTGTGTGTGTGTATATAAGAAGAACATAAGAACATAAGAACGAAGGAACACTGCAGAAGGCCTACTGGCCCATGCGAGGCAGGTCCAAGTCCCTACCGGCTTAAGCCAATGCACCCAACCTAGTCAGGTCAGGTCACATTGACTCAAGGGAGGAACACGGCAACCGACCCGTTAGCACAAGCTATCAGGTCTAACTCACACCCACCCACATCTACTCATGTATTTATCCAACCTATTTTTAAAGCTACACAACGTTCTGGCCTCTATAACGGTACTTGGGAGTTTGTTCCACTCATCCACAACTCTATTACCAAACCAGTACTTTCCTATATCCCTCCTGAATCTGAATTTTTCCAACTTAAAACCATTGCTGCGAGTCCTGTCTAGGCTAGATATTATCAGCACACTATTTACATCCCCTTTATTTATTCCTGTCTTCCACTTATAAACCTCAATCATATCCCCCCTAATTCTACGTCTTTCTAGAGAGTGCAGTTTCAGGGCCCTTAGTCTATCCTCATAGGGAAGGTTTCTGATACATGGGATCATCTTTGTCATCCTCCTTTGTACATTTTCCAGAGAATTTATATCCATTCTGTAATACGGTGACCAAAACTGTGCAGCATAATCTAAATGAGGCCTAACCAAGGATGTATAGAGTTGAAGAACAACCTGAGGACTCCTATTATTTATGCTTCTTGATATGAAGCCAAGGATTCTATTAGCTTTATTGCGAACACTTATGCACTGTTGTCTTGGTTTCAGATTACTGCTAACCAGAACTCCTAAATCTTTTTCGCAATCCGTAATATTAAGATCTACATTATTTAGTTTATATGTGGCATGGTTATTGTCCTGTCCAACATTTAGAACTTTGCATTTGTCTATATTAAACTGCATCTGCCACTTCTCCGACCACTGCATCAGTCTATTCAAATCTTCCTGGAGTGCTCGAATGTCCTCGTCAGAATGAATTCGACGGCCTATTTTGGTGTCATCGGCAAACTTGCCGATGTCGCTCTTTATGCCCTCATCTATGTCGTTTATGTAGATTGTGAACAGCAGGGGGCCCAACACTGACCCCTGTGGAACACCGCTCGTGACGCTTCCCCACTCTGATTTCTCCCCATTTATGCAAACTCTCTGCTGCCTATTTGTCAACCATGCCTCTATCCAGGAAAAAATTTCTCCTCCTATTCCATGTGCTTTAATTTTCCTCAATAGTCTCTGATGTGGGACCCTGTCAAAAGCCTTACTGAAGTCCATATACACAATATCATATTCGTTACCATGATCTACCTCCTCAAATACCTTAGTGAAAAAAGTTAATAAATTCGTAAGGCAGGAACGTCCCTTTGTAAAACCATGCTGAGATTCGTTGATTAATTTATGCTTTTCAAGGTGGCTACGAACTGCCTCGGCAATTATTGATTCCATAAATTTTCCCACTATGGAGGTTAGGCTTATTGGTCTATAGTTCGAAGCTAAGGACCTGTCACCTGTTTTGAAAATAGGTATCACATTTGCCATTTTCCACTTATCTGGCACCATGCCAGTTTGTAGTGATATGTTGAAAAGATTAGCCAAAGGTGTGCTAAGCTCCTCTTTACATTCCTTTAGAACCCTTGCATACAGTTCATCAGGGCCTGGGGATTTGTTAGGTTTTAATTTATCTATTTGCCTAAGGACCATGTCACTTGTGACCCTAATAGTGCACAGTTTATTATCGTCCTGTTCTACATAATTTATCATTACTGGAATATCACTGGTATCCTCCTGTGTAAAAACTGAGAGGAAGTATGTGTTAAAAATTCTACACATTTCCTTATCACTGTCAGTGAGCTGACCCGAGGAACTTTTGAGTGGGCCTATCTTGTCCCTGATCTTACTTCTGTATACCTGAAAGAATCCTTTTGGGTTAGTCTTCGATTCTCTTGCAACTTTAACCTCATAATCTCTTTTTGCTTTTCTAATTCCCTTTTTTATTTCTCTCTTTAACTGAATATATCGATTTCTTAATTGCCCCTCTCCTCTTTTGATTTGCCTATATATGCCTCTCTTTTGACCAATCAGATATTTTAATCTATTGTTCATCCATTTAGGATCATTTTTGTTTGATCTGATTTCCCTATTTGGAACATAATTTGACTGAGCAGCTAGAACTATGCCCTGGAAAGCATCATATCGGCAACCATCACCACCTACCTGACCCCTAGTCAGGTCATTCCAGTTCAGCCCACCTAAGTAATTTTTCAGTCCTATGAAATCAGCCAAGCGAAAGTCAGGGACGGAGACTTGATTGCCATTATTAGGGGAATTCCATGATATGTTAAAACTGAGTGATTTGTGATCACTCTCCCCAAGCTCATCATTAACCTCAAGATTATTAATTAGTGTTTCCCTACTGGCAAGAACCAAGTCAAGGAGGTTATTTCCCCTAGTTGGCTCTGTCACAAACTGTTTTAAAAAACAATCCTGGATCGTATCAAGAAAGTCACCCGACTCTAAATTTCCTGTCAAATTGCTCCAGTCAATCTGTCTATAGTTGAAATCTCCCATTAGCACAACATTTTCGTATGTAGATGCCTTACGAATTTCGTCCCATAGAAGTTTACTGCACTCCCTATCAAGATTTGGGGCCCTGTAAATCACACCCAAAATTAGTTTTTCTCGGCCCTCGAGAAGCTGTAACCAAACAGATTCAGTGGCTGACGCTTCTAATTTAATATCTTGTCTAACACAACAATTTAAATTGTCTCTGACATACATCGCTACTCCACCACCTTTCCTGTTGACCCTGTCAGTGTGGAATAATTTATAGCCTTGTATGTGACATTCAGATGGCATCTCTCTATCTTTCAGATTGAGCCAGGTCTCTGTTATAGCAATAATATCTATGTTTCCTGCACTTGCAATTAATCTTAGCTCATCTATCTTATTTCTAACACTCCTGCTATTAGTATAGTAAACCTTAAGGGAGCTAGTCCCTTGCTGCCCTCTGCTGTCCCCCTTTGTTTTCTGACCTGTTCTATTGTCTTTATTTATAACTTCATGCTGAATGCCTTTTATACATTTACTGTTTCCAACCCTAGTGTTGCAACCTGCTTGTTTCCCACACACACCCATACCTCTATCTTCCATCAGTTTAAAATCATAGGCATTTCACCAATGGCCTTCTCAATCGAGTCTGCAAGTGCTACCACCCCTGCCCCAGAGAGATGAACCCCATCCCTTGCATACATATCATGTTTGCCATAAAAGTTGTTCCAGTTGTCAATGAATGGGATTGCAAGTATATATATATATATATATATATATATATATATATATATATATATATATATATATATATATATATATATAATATATATTATATAATATATATATATTATATAATATATATTATATATATATATATATATATATATATATATATATATATATATATATATATAATATATATATATTATTTGTGACGAGGTGATACTTTTTTTTTTTTTTGGCTGATACTGACATCCAATTTTCTTACGAGACCAATACTTTTCTTACTTTTAATTTTTAAAATTATAATAACTATGATCAATATATAGAAAATGTTTATTGCAGAATGGACATTAAATAACCCAAGTTCTCGGATAAGTCATTACTTGGCCTGTTGTGTTAGTTATTAGTTATCAAAGGCACTTGTCGATTGCATGCGAGTAAATAAGTTGTTAAAGGAATAAGCACGACTCACGAAATCGTAATGCCACGACTGCAAACGAACCATACCACGAGTTCAATCCTCGCCCATGGTATGGTTTGTTTGCAATCGTGTTGTTACGATTTCGCTAGTCATGATGACTTTGAGGGGCCTAGAGCTGGATTTCGTCACGGCCACGCTGGCGGGAGATTCATCTGTAAAAATTTGCATTTGTGGTCACAGTGGGGCCTGTGCTAACCCCTCTGGTATATAAATATACCTAGTTGAATGAATCTTATTGTAGCCATCTGGCCCAGTTGCTTACGCGCTGTCCTGGAGTTTTACGACTCTTTCGCCACGAGTTCAATCCCCACCCGTGGTATGGTTTAAAGAGTAAGCACACGTGTAATATTGATTTTTATTAGTAGCGGCAGTTTTTTTCACCCAAACCGTAAAAAATGGCGAATTATCTTGCATGTTCATGAGAACAAAAAAAAATCAACAATACTGTCAGCAAAAAAAAAAAAAATACTATTCTTCCTTTCATTTGACAGGTTGGTGGTGGTACCTCCCTCGACGGTTGCTGGTTTAGGTTACTCGTACAACAGGGCAGTAGCACACAAATCAAGATGTGGAAGTTATTCAAGTATAAATCAAGAGCCAGACCAGACTCCTAGAACTCCATTTTCATAAACTGCAAGAAACTACGTGCTGCCATCACTAGTAGGAGCCTAGCTGATCAGGTCATGATTCACCGGGAACTCTTCTAGGACTGGGCCGCAGGGGCTAACCCTTTGAATACTCCAGGTAGCCTGATCCACCAGGGCAGCAACGAAGAAGAATGATCCGGTAGAGGGCTGCCGGGGCAGTGACCCCCGGAAGAGACTAATGCCAACCCACAAAAGCATAAGCTGTCAAAAGGAAACCGGACTACCTGATGACGCTGGTAGAGGTCAAGCCTGATTTGTGTATCAACTTAAAAGATTGAGGACTTTCAATTCACAATGTTTCGACATATGCTGGACTTCGGTAAGTGCAAGGGTCACATTACGAGAGCGCTGTATCAGCATTCGTGGGTCCTGACTATTTAAATCTTTAGAGGATCAACACTATGGGAGCAAGTGCACAAGTCTTAAAGTGGAAATGCGACAATTGGCTCCGCCAAGTTGTGATGGATATGTGGGTCAGCGGGCTGCCAGAAGAAACAGCCTGTTTGACCAAATAAGCCTACCTGCAGTAATAAACTGCTGAAACCTGTCAAAACTCCATAGCGAACGACGCGTAGAATAAAATGCCAAACACTCACAGAAAGGGTGGGTCTTTAATTCATGGCACCTGTCATGGGTTTGATCCCTACCGGCTCGGTGATCTGGTGTATATAAGGCTTACTTTGTGTAATTCACTTGTTGATCAGCTGTTGCTACTAGTAGCAACAGCCTAAAGAACCAGGCAATCAACAAGGAAATCTGGCCAGAGGCAGGGCTCCTAGGGTAGAAAAACCCTCTAAACGGGCAGGCAGACAGTGAAGGGGAGGATGGGCACGAGAAAGCAGACATGCAGTGAAGGGGTGGCTCTGACAGGTAGGCAGATAGTGAAGGGGTGGCTACTCTGGGAGGCAGGCATGAAGGGTGAAGGGGAGGGGGCTTGGGTAGACAGGCAGGAACAGTGAGGGGAGGGGCTTGGGAGCAGTAAGGCAGTGAATGGGGTGAGGAAAGGTTGCTTTAGATAAGCAATAGAAAGACAAGATACAGTCAGGGGTCACCATGACAGGCAGGCAGATACAGTGAGGGGGGAGGAGTACCAGTTCAGGCAGAGTGAGGGGCAGTAAGGCAGGCATTCAGCAAAGGACAGTGAGGTAGACAGGAGTGCGGCAGTCAGGCAGGCAGATACACTGAAGGAGAGTGAGGCAGGCAACTAAGGCAAGTGGACAAGCAGACAATGGTACAGAGGCAGGCAGGCAGGGTGAAGGTCCGTCAGGTAGACACAGTCAAGTCAGACTCAATGAAGGGCATCCATTCAGAGATTGTAAGTGACGGACAAAGTACATAGAAGCGGTAGCCACAGAAGCAAACAGTGAGAAGGGAAGTTAAACTGGCACGCAGTGACAGCAACAGATATACGATGGGAGGATATGAATAACGTTACTACTCACATCAACCAAATAAAAAATTCTAGTTTAACAAGACTGCATTATTATAATCAAGGGAGTGCTAAAACCGTAGGATTATACAGCGCCTGTGGGGCGATTTGGAAGGTATTCAGGTTTAATTCAGGGAACTGGAGCACAGATCCAATTCCCAATATCAAGAGCCCCGAGGCCTGGCTGGCAAACCTCTCGCTTCACTCACGGAGGGCCCGGATTCGATTCCCGGCGGAATGGAAACATTTCGACGCGTTTCCTTACACCTGTTGTCCTGTTAACCTAGCAGCAAATAGGTACCTGTGTGTTTGTCGACTGGTGTGGGTCGCATCCTGAGGGACAAGATTGAGGACCCCAATGGAAATAAGGAGTCCTTGTTGACGCACTGACTTTCCTGGGTTATCCTGGGTGGCTAACCCTCCGGGGCTAAAAATCCGAACGAAATCATATCTTATCTCTCACCAGCATCAAGGAGGCGTCAGTTTGCATTAGCAATGTACCGATATAGTGATGGTCTAATCCCCTCCAATCATGATTTACAAGCAAAATAATCGTGAAGGGCTAGACGTTTCCTACAATAACTGTCAAATTGTTTATTCACTGTTTACTGGATAAAAACAGTACTGTACTTTACTACATGATCTGTTGATATTTATGCAGTGTGGAGGTGGCTGCCACCTGACGAACATGGCAACTTTTCTTGTTTACATATTGTTAACGTAATTTCATCAGAATTTCCTTATGTATCGTTTATTTAGGCTGTTTAGCCTAAATAAGTTAGTATTTATGACTGGGCACCAACATACAGTGGTAAGTAGCTTTGGGTATCACAGTTGCCGCCCACCTCAAAAAAAAAAGTATATATATATATACAAACTTAATACTTACGTAAATCAAACCAGAGTAGTAACGCTCCTTGAGGTTGTGCAGGACAGACGCTTCATTTAGGCAGGTAAGTTCAGCCATGTCCTCGACTTTGTTGAATTTAGGAGGATTCATCTTCTGAATATCATCTTTGGCCACCCGGACACGCTTGCCCGTGTCGGCGATCTCCACCTCCACCTCATCTCCCACTTCTCCCTTGATGCCTGCTGCCACGAAGCCATGGTCTCCGTGGGGGATCCACACCAGTCTCTTCTGCGTCCACTCGGCCTGGGACGCAGGATCTTCGAAGGTATCCCTGGATACTACCAAGTACTTGAGCTCAGGATCGTTCACGTCAATGTCCGCCATCTTGCCTCGGCGTCCTGGGACGGGTAAAAGTGGCAATAAAACGAACGAAAGTGAAACTACACGCTTAAAATGGGTCTTACCACACTGCACCTATTATATATCACACTAAGATTACTGCTACGGCCATCAACGCATACAATCCATAGCAAGTTTAGAGAGAAATGTGCGGGCAGCGTGTAGTGGAGCCGCGCAGGTTTACACCCGCCAGTGTTTGCCAGCAGACTGATGTAGTGAGCTGCGAGGGGCGCCTCCCTGCCTCGTCTCCCACTCCATTACCCTCGTACACTCTTACACCTACACACTTCAACTTACCACACTTAACACACGTCCTGCCCCTACCTCCACACTATATAACCGAAGAAATTATAACTAGAGCTAGTATACTAGTTAAAGTACAGCTTCAAGCGAAAATAAACGTCGTTTAAATTTTAACTTGCTTTCACTTACACGTGCGGGAAATACCTTTTGTTGACTCCACTGCCAGACCTTACCTAGGCACCGTTGTACATGATTATTGCTTGGTTTTCCAATATACCTCATTGTTACAGGCAATAAAGTGTTTTCTTACATTCGAATAGTGATAGTTTACATATATAAGCATTTCTTAGATGAAAGCTTGGTTGAAAACCCTTTATTTATCCCATAAACAACATGGGGCGAGCACAGATGCTGGCCCAGTCAAAATGTATGTCAGGTATGAAAATTATACTCTGGAGATACATTATAACTTCTTGTGTAGTTATATTGCATGTACTAGAGTGCTATAGTTATGAGTGTCTTTATTATCACCTCTCACTCTTGCTCACTCATTATAACTTAATTATGATGATGGAAATAGCAAATGCAGCCATGGGAAACTTAATATTTAACAGTAATTCTAAATTAAGTTTTAGATTTGTAGATGTGAATAATAGGATATGTTGATGCAATTATACATGCACATGGTGTGTGTACCTGCACACGTATACATACATGTACGTACCATTATACATGCACATGGTGTGTGTACCTGCACACGTATACATACATGTACGTACCATTATACATGCACATGGTGTGTGTACCTGCACACGTATACATACATGTACGTGCCATTATACATGCACATGGTGTGTGTACCTGCACACGTATACATACATGTACGTATCATTATACATGTACATGGTGTATGTACCTGCACACGTATACATACATGTACGTACCATTATACATGCACATGGTGTGTGTACCTGCACACGTATACATACATGTACGTATCATTATACATGCACATGGTGTGTGTACCTGCACACGTATACATACATGTACGTATCATTATACATGCACATGGTGTGTGTACCTGCACACGTATACATACATGTACGTACCATTATACATGCACATGGTGTGAGTACCTGCACACGTATACATACATGTGCGTACCATTATACTTACACAAAATGTATATATAATAATAATATCTTTATTTACTACCAGTACATGTACAAGGTATACAGATCATAGCTGACATCAGTGACATACTACTATATAGAAAGCCCCTTGTTATGGTGAGCATTTCGGGCAAATTAGGTCATTGTCCCAGGATGCGACCCACACCAGTCCACTAACTCCCAGGTACTTATTTTACTAATGGGTGAACATAGACAACCGGTGTAAAGAAACACCCCCAATGTTTCTATCCTCGCTGGGAATCGAACCCGGACTCTCGCCGTGTGAAGCGAGAGCTTTAGCCACCATTCGTACAATGGCTCTAAGATGTACATAAGCATTAAACCATGTAAACTTAGCCTACAATATTATTATTATAATTAAAAAGAAACGCTAAACCTACAAGGGTCATAAAGTGCCGATTAGCCTACAATAATCCAACAAAATCAAACAAGTAATAATCAATAATATAGAAATTTTATCACTTTTCTAACACGATAACAAACATGGAATTCAAACCCATGTCAAGTTAGGTTTTTGACTTAGGATTTTGGAAGGACTTGAGCTAGAGCTTGCCACAGCTGTGTTAGTGTGGAATTCGTCTGTAAATATCTGCACTGTGGGTCACAGTGGAGTCCATGCTATCTTTCCTAGAGTACAAGAATATATACCTAATAATACACTTCATGAAGCAGGTGTGGTACAGTGGTGAACGCACTGTTCTTTCAGTTTTATGACTGGCTTGCCATGGGTTCTAAGCTCATCCCTTCCGTTGTGGTTGTCTACCAGGCCCGTGGCCTGGTAGACAACGCTCTCGCTTTACGCTGAGTATCCGTGGTTCGATCCCCGGAAAGGGTAGAAACATTGGGTATGTTTCCTTACACCTGCTTTAGAAGTCGAGTCTCAGCTCCCGGTCCCGCCTCTCTGCTGGCAGCTACCTGTTTTTCCCCTCTTTCTTGACTGTGTGTATCATACCTTTAAAAAACTATGTCTGGTTCCTTCATCTATGACTTCGCTGTCTGTCATTTCACTACCTGACAACTCAAAGCCTAAAGAAGTAATTCCCAATATCCTTGAAACTCATCTGTACTTTTAACTTCCGGCTGTGTGTGAGTGGCGTGTGTATGTGTTGAGTGTGTGAGTGACGTGTGTATGTGTTGAGTGTGCGCGAAATTTGTAGTTGTGTGTGTAAATTTTTGTGCGAATTTTGTGTGGTTTGGTGTGCAGGCTGGAGTGGGTGTGTATTTTCTAGACACTTGTGGTCACCTGAAATGATAGACAGTTGTATGTGGATAGTATCAGTCTAGCAACGACCAGCAGGGCTACTGCACTGTTCTTCTCTGTAGGAGTAGTAGTAGTAGTAGTGTTAGTAGTGGTAGTAGTGGTAGTAGTAGTAGTAGTGGTGGTAGTAGTAGAGGTAGTAGTGGTAGTAGTAGTAGTGGTGGTAGTAGTAGTAGTAGTTGTGGTAGTAGTAGTAGTGGTGGTGGTAGTAGTAGTAGTGGTGGTAGTAGTAGTAGTGGTGGTGGTAGTAGTAGTAGTGGTGGTAGTAGTAGTAGTGGTGGTAGTAGTAGTAGTGGTAGTAGTAGTAGTAGTGGTGGTAGTAGTGGTAGTAGTAGTAGTGGTGGTAGTAGTAGTAGTAGTAGTGGTGGTAGTAGTAGTAGTGGTGGTGGTAGTAGTAGTGGTGGTAGTAGTAGTAGTAGAGGTAGTAGTGGTAGTAGTAGTAGTGGTGGTAGTAGTAGTAGTAGTAGAGGTAGTAGTGGTAGTAGTAGTAGTGGTGATAGTAGTAGTAGTAGTAGTGGTGGTAGTAGTAGTAGTGGTGGTAGTAGTAGAGGTAGTAGTGGTAGTAGTAGTAGTGTTGGTAGTAGTAGTAGTAGAGGTAGTAGTGGTAGTAGTAGTAGTGGTGGTAGTAGTAGTAGTAGTGGTGGTAGTAGTAGTAGTGGTGGTGGTAGTAGTAGTAGTGGTGGTAGTAGTAGTAGTGGTGGTAGTAGTAGTAGTGGTGGTAGTAGTAGTAGTGGTGGTGGTAGTAGTAGTGGTGGTAGTAGTAGTAGTGGTAGTAGTAGTAGTGGTGGTGGTGGTGGTGGTAGTAGTAGTGGTGGTAGTAGTAGTAGCAGTATTGGTAGTAGTAGTAGCAGTAGTGGTAGTAGTAGTAGTAGTAGTGGTGGTGGCAGTAGTAGTGGTAGTAGTAGTGGTAGTAGTAGTAGTAGCAGTAGTGGTAGTAGTAGTAGTAGTGGAGGTAGTAGTGGTGGTAGTAGTAGTGGAAGTAGTAGTAGTAGTGGAGGTAGTAGTGGTGGCAGTAGTAGTGGTAGTAGTAGTGGTAGTAGTAGTAGTAGCAGTAGTGGTAGTAGTAGTGGAGGTAGTAGTGGTGGTAGTAGTAGTAGTAGTGAGATAAGAGATAAGATAAGATTTCGTTCGGATTTTTAACCCCGGAGGGTTAGCCACCCAGGATAACCCAAGAAAGTCAGTGCGTCATCGAGGACTGTCTAACTTATTTCCATTGGGGTCCTTAATCTTGTCCCCCAGGATGCGACCCACACCAGTCGACTAACACCCAGGTACCTATTTGCTGCTAGGTGAACAGGACAACAGGTGTAAGGAAACGTGTCGAAATGTTTCCACCCGCCGGGAATCGAACCCGGGCCCTCCGTGTGTGAAGCGGGAGCTTTAGCCACCAGGCCACCGTGGAAGTAGTAATAGTAGTAGTGGAAGTAGTAGTAGTGGTAGTGGTGGTAGTAATAGTAGTAGTAGTGGAAGAAGAAGTAGTAGTAGTAGTAGTAGTGGTTCTGCTGCTGCTGATGCTACTGTGTACTCACTCATATGTGGTAGTACGAGTCAAGCCACAGTTTCTGGCCAGTGTGTGTGTACTCACCTAATTGTGGTTGCAGGGGTCGAGACTCAGCTCCTGGCCCCGCCTCCTCACTGGTCGCTACTAGGTCCTCTCTCTGCTTCCTGAGTTTTGTCATACTTCGTCTTAAAGCTATGTATGGTTCCTCCCTCCACTACATCACTTGCTAGGCTATTCAACTTCCTGACGACTCTATGACTGAAGAAATACTTCCCAATATCCCTCTGACTCTTCTGAGTATTCAGCTTCCAATCGTGACCCCTTGTTTCTGTGTCTCCTCTCTGGAACAACCTGTCTCTGTCCACCTTATCTATTCCCCGCAGTATTTTGTATGTCGTTATCATGTCTCCCCTGACCCTCCTATCCTCCAATGTCGTCAGTCCAATTTGCCTCAACCTTTCCTCGTAGGGCATACCCCTGAGCTGTGTGTGTGTGTGTGTGTGTGTGTGTGTGTGTGTGTGTGTGTGTGTGTGTGTGTATGTGTGTGTGTGTCGGGGAGAAGATGTAAGACAGCAGTGGATGTCTGAATGTTCACAGCAATGTAACTAAGGTGTGGTAGGAGTGTGACGTCATCACTCTGAGTACTGACATATGTACATGTATATCATCTCAACACTGCAGCAACCACAGTCTTGCAACACCAGTCTTCTCAACACTGCAGCAACCACAGTCTTGCACTACCAGTCTTCTCAACACTGCAGCAACCACAGTCTTGCACTACCAGTCTTCTCAACACTGCAGCAACCACAGTCTTGCACTACCAGTCTTCTCAACACTGCAGCAACCACAGTCTTGCACTACCAGTCTTCTCAACACTGCAGCAACCACAGTCTTGCAACACCAGTCTTGCACTACCAGTCTTCTCAACACTGCAGCAACCACAGTCTTGCACTACCAGTCTTCTCAACACTGCAGCAACCACAGTCTTGCACTACCAGTCTTCTCAACACTGCAGCAACCACAGTCTTGCACTACCAGTCTTCTCAACACTGCAGCAACCACAGTCTTGCACTACCAGTCTTCTCAACACTGCAGCAACCACAGTCTTGCACTACCAGTCTTCTCAACACTGCAGCAACCACAGTCTTGCACTACCAGTCTTCTCAACACTGCAGCAACCACAGTCTTGCACTACCAGTCTTCTCAACACTGCAGCAACCACAGTCTTGCACTACCAGTCTTCTCAACACTGCAGCAACCACAGTCTTGCACTACCAGTCTTCTCAACACTGCTGCAACCACAGTCTTGCAGTCTTGCACTACCAGTCTTCTCAGCACTGCAGCAACCACAGTCTTGCACTGTCAGTCTTCTCAACACTGCAGCAACCACAGTCTTGCACTACCAGTCTTCTCAACACTGCTGCAACCACAGTCTTGCACTACCAGTCTTCTCAACACTGCTGCAACCACAGTCTTGCACTAGCAGTCTTCTCAACACTGCTGCTGCAACCACAGTCTTGCACTACCAGTCTTCTGCAAACACTGCTGCAACCACAGTCTTGCACTACCAGTCTTCTCAACACTGCAGCAACCACAGTCTTGCACTACCAGTCTTCTCAACACTGCTGCAACCACAGTCTTGCACTACCAGTCTTCTCAACACTGCAGCAACCACAGTCTTGCACTACCAGTCTTCTCAACACTGCAGCAACCACAGTCTTGCACTACCAGTCTTCTCAACACTGCTGCAACCACAGTCTTGCACTACCAGTCTTCTCAACACTGCAGCAACCACAGTCTTGCACTACCAGTCTTCTCAACACTGCTGCAACCACAGTCTTGCACTACCAGTCTTCTCAACACTGCAGCAACCACAGTCTTGCACTACCAGTCTTCTCAACACTGCAGCAACCACAGTCTTGCACTACCAGTCTTCTCAACACTGCAGCAACCACAGTCTTGCACTACCAGTCTTCTCAACACTGCAGCAACCACAGTCTTGCACTACCAGTCTTCTCAACACTGCAGCAACCACAGTCTTGCACTACCAGTCTTCTCAACACTGCAGCAACCACAGTCTTGCACTACCAGTCTTCTCAACACTGCAGCAACCACAGTCTTGCACTACCAGTCTTCTCAACACTGCAGCAACCACAGTCTTGCACTACCAGTCTTCTCAACACTGCTGCAACCACAGTCTTGCACTACCAGTCTTCTCAACACTGCTGCAACCACAGTCTTGCACTACCAGTCTTCTCAACACTGCAGCAACCACAGTCTTGCACTACCAGTCTTCTCAACACTGCTGCAACCACAGTCTTGCACTACCAGTCTTCTCAACACTGCTGCAACCACAGTCTTGCACTACCAGTCTTCTCAACACTGCTGCAACCACAGTCTTGCAGTCTTGCACTACCAGTCTTCTCAACACTGCTGCAACCACAGTCTTGCACTACCAGTCTTCTCAACACTGCTGCAAGCACAGTCTTGCACTACCAGTCTTCTCAACACTGCTGCAACCACAGTCTTTGCACTGCAGCAACCACAGTCTTCTCAACACTGCTGCAACCACAGTCTTGCACTGCTGCTACCAGTCTTCTCAACACTGCAGCAACCACAGTCTTGCACTACCAGTCTTCTCAACACTGCTGCAACCACAGTCTTGCACTACCAGTCTTCTCAACACTGCTGCAACCACAGTCTTGCACTACCAGTCTTCTCAACACTGCTGCAACCACAGTCTTGCACTACCAGTCTTCTCAACACTGCAGCAACCACAGTCTTGCACTACCAGTCTTCTCAACACTGCTGCAACCAGTCTTGCAACTACCAGTCTTCTCAGCCTTGCAACACTGCTGCAACTCTTGCACTACCAGTCTTCTCAACACTGCTGCAACCACAGTCCTGCACTACCAGTCTTCTCAACACTGCAGCAACCACAGTCTTGCACTACCAGTCTTCTCAACACTGCTGCAACCACAGTCTTGCACTACCAGTCTTCTCAACACTGCTGCAACCACAGTCTTGCACTACCAGTCTTCTCAACACTGCTGCAACCACAGTCTTGCACTACCAGTCTTCTCAACACTGCAGCAACCACAGTCTTGTACTACCAGTCTTCTCAACACTGCTGCAACCACAGTCTTGCACTACCAGTCTTCTCAACACTGCAGCAACCACAGTCTTGCACTACCAGTCTTCTCAACACTGCAGCAACCACAGTCTTGCACTACCAGTCTTCTCAACACTGCTGCAACCACAGTCTTGCACTACCAGTCTTCTCAACACTGCAGCAACCACAGTCTTGTACTACCAGTCTTCTCAACACTGCTGCAACCACAGTCTTGCACTACCAGTCTTCTCAACACTGCAGCAACCACAGTCTTGTACTACCAGTCTTCTCAACACTGCTGCAACCACAGTCTTGCACTACCAGTCTTCTCAACACTGCTGCAACCACAGTCTTGCACTACCAGTCTTCTCAACACTGCTGCAACCACAGTCTTGCACTACCAGTCTTCTCAACACTGCTGCAACCACAGTCTTGCACTACCAGTCTTCTCAACACTGCTGCAACCACAGTCTTGCACTACCAGTCTTCTCAACACTGCTGCAACCACAGTCTTGCACTACCAGTCTTCTCAACACTGCTGCAACCACAGTCTTGCACTACCAGTCTTCTCAACACTGCTGCAATCACAGTCTTGCACTACCAGTCTTCTCAACACTGCAGCAACCACAGTCTTGCACTACCAGTCTTCTCAACACTGCTGCAACCACAGTCTTGCACTACCAGTCTTCTCAACACTGCTGCAACCACAGTCTTGCACTACCAGTCTTCTCAACACTGCAGCAACCACAGTCTTGCACTACCAGTCTTCTCAACACTGCAGCAACCACAGTCTTGCACTACCAGTCTTCTCAACACTGCTGCAACCACAGTCTTGCACTACCAGTCTTCTCAACACTGCTGCAACCACAGTCTTGCACTACCAGTCTTCTCAACACTGCTGCAACCACAGTCTTGCACTACCAGTCTTCTCAACACTGCAGCAACCACAGTCTTGCACTACCAGTCTTCTCAACACTGCAGCAACCACAGTCTTGCACTACCAGTCTTCTCAACACTGCAGCAACCACAGTCTTGCACTACCAGTCTTCTCAACACTGCAGCAACCACAGTCTTGTACTACCAGTCTTCTCAACACTGCTGCAACCACAGTCTTGCACTACCAGTCTTCTCAACACTGCAGCAACCACAGTCTTGTACTACCAGTCTTCTCAACACTGCTGCAACCACAGTCTTGCACTACCAGTCTTCTCAACACTGCAGCAACCACAGTCTTGCACTACCAGGTTTCTCAACACTGCTGCAACCACAGTCTTGCACTACCAGTCTTCTCAACACTGCTGCAACCACAGTCTTGCACTACCAGGTTTCTCAACACTGCTGCAACCACAGTCTTGCACTACCAGTCTTCTCAACACTGCTGCAACCACAGTCTTGCACTACCAGTCTTCTCAACACTGCTGCAATCACAGTCTTGCAATGTCAGTCTTCTCAACACTGCAGCAACCACAGTCTTGCACTACCAGTCTTCTCAACACTGCTGCAATCACAGTCTTGCACTACCAGTCTTCTCAACACTGCTGCAACCACAGTCTTGCACTACCAGTCTTCTCAACACTGCTGCAACCACAGTCTTGCACTACCAGTCTTCTCAACACTGCTGCAACCACAGTCTTGCACTACCAGTCTTCTCAACACTGCTGCAACCAGTCTTGCAATACCAGTCTTCTCAACGCTGCTGCAACCAGCCTTGCAACACCAGTCTTTTCAACACTGCTGCAACTCTTGCACTACCAGTCTTCTCAACACTGCTGCAACCACAGTCTTGCACTACCAGTCTTCTCAACACTGCTGCAACCAGTCTTGCAACACCAGTCTTCTCAACACTGCTGCAACCACAGTCTTGCACTACCAGTCTTCTCAACACTGCAGCAACCACAGTCTTGTACTACCAGTCTTCTCAACACTGCTGCAACCACAGTCTTGCACTACCAGTCTTCTCAACACTGCAGCAACCACAGTCTTGTACTACCAGTCTTCTCAACACTGCTGCAACCACAGTCTTGCACTACCAGTCTTCTCAACACTGCAGCAACCACAGTCTTGCACTACCAGTCTTCTCAACACTGCAGCAACCACAGTCTTGCACTACCAGTCTTCTCAACACTGCTGCAACCACAGTCTTGCACTGCCAGTCTTCTCAACACTGCAGCAACCACAGTCTTGTACTACCAGTCTTCTCAACACTGCTGCAACCACAGTCTTGCACTACCAGTCTTCTCAACACTGCAGCAACCACAGTCTTGTACTACCAGTCTTCTCAACACTGCTGCAACCACAGTCTTGCACTACCAGTCTTCTCAACACTGCTGCAACCACAGTCTTGCACTACCAGTCTTCTCAACACTGCAGCAACCACAGTCTTGCACTACCAGGTTTCTCAACACTGCTGCAACCACAGTCTTGCACTACCAGTCTTCTCAACACTGCTGCAACCACAGTCTTGCACTACCAGGTTTCTCAACACTGCTGCAACCACAGTCTTGCACTACCAGTCTTCTCAACACTGCTGCAACCACAGTCTTGCACTACCAGTCTTCTCAACACTGCTGCAATCACAGTCTTGCAATGTCAGTCTTCTCAACACTGCAGCAACCACAGTCTTGCACTACCAGTCTTCTCAACACTGCTGCAATCACAGTCTTGCACTACCAGTCTTCTCAACACTGCTGCAACCACAGTCTTGCACTACCAGTCTTCTCAACACTGCTGCAACCACAGTCTTGCACTACCAGTCTTCTCAACACTGCTGCAACCACAGTCTTGCACTACCAGTCTTCTCAACACTGCTGCAACCAGTCTTGCAATACCAGTCTTCTCAACGCTGCTGCAACCAGCCTTGCAACACCAGTCTTTTCAACACTGCTGCAACTCTTGCACTACCAGTCTTCTCAACACTGCTGCAACCACAGTCTTGCACTACCAGTCTTCTCAACACTGCTGCAACCAGTCTTGCAACACCAGTCTTCTCAACACTGCTGCAACCACAGTCTTGCACTACCAGTCTTCTCAACACTGCTGCAACCACAGTCTTGCAACACCAGTCTTCTAAACACTGCTGCAACCAGTCTTGCAACACCAGTCTTTTCAACACTGCTGCAGCTCTTGCAACACCAGTCTTCTAAACACTGCTGCAACCACAATTTTGCAGCACCAGTCTTCTCAACACTATTTCAACCACAGTTTTGCAATACCAGTCTTTTCAACACTGTTGAAACCACAGTCTTGCAACACCAGTCTTCTCAACAATGCTGCAACCAAAGTCTTGCAACACCAGTCTTCTCAACACTGCTGCAACCACAGTCTTGCAACACCAATCGTATCAACACTGCTGCAACCACAGTCTTGCAACACCAGTCCTCACAACCATACGCATTATTATTCCAGGTCATCGCCTATTTTCTCTGCCACAGTGTCTGCAGTTTATAAACACTGCTCGCACTACTACCACAGTGTAGTGTCTGCAGTGTAGATACACTGCGGACAATTTTTGTGTAGAAAGTTTCTTTCTCTGTGTTTTCCGGGAAGTTAGTAATCACCAGCAGTGATCTTGACAGCTGACTCGCGACCTCGGAATATTTGTGCGAGTTTCCCTTTCAAAAGTATAAAATATTCTAGACTCTACATCATCGATTCAGCCGTTGATGATTGACCTTGAACTTAGCCGTTGATGATTGACCTTGAACTTAGCCGTTGATGATTGACCTTGAACTTAGCCGTTGATGATTGACCTTGAACTTAGCCGTTGATGATTGACCTTGAACTTAGCCGTTGATGATTGACCTTGAACTTAGCCGTTGATGATTGACCTTGAACTTAGCCGTTGATGATTGACCTTGAACTTAGCCGTTGATGATTGAACTTGAACTTAGCCGTTGATGATTGACCTTGAACTTAGCCGTCGATGATTGACCTTGAACTTAGCCGTTGACGATTGACCTTGA